>NC_133791.1:208762-240563 GCF_003597395.2 Chelonoidis abingdonii | reverse complement strand
GGCGTTGTAGTGTGGACGGGTACAGCGTTAAATCGATTTAACGCTCTTTAAATCGATTTAAACGCGTAGTGTAGACCAGGCCTTAGTGGCACATTTTCACCTGGACCCAGTAATGGCCACTAATTCTTAAACTCTTAAGAATAATGGCTTATGCTGGAAAGATGACCTGCTTTTTGCCAACATTCAATATGGACTTTGAACACAAGATATACATCCCTTTCACCTCATTGCCTTGCAGCATCAAAGCCATTCCCTTCACAGACAGTATGAAGTGGATACGTGAACCTTTGTGAGGGATTGCAGATTTAAATGGAAATCACTGTAGCATACTCTGTTTTGTAATATGATGAACTTCCAAGAGTCTGTCTAAAAGCATAGTGTAATACGTCAGAGCTTTCACAAAAAGCTGATAGGTTTGCAAGCCACAGACATTAATTAATGAAGCACATACTGTCTTAATTAGCAGTACAATTATCAGCTCTTGGAGGAGAAGGAGAGGGGTTTACTGTGAGGTTTTAGTGTGGTTTTTTCTTAAAGCACTGACCATAAGCATGTGATTGGGAGAGATTCTCAGCTTTTATTTAAAAAAAATCCTAAGCCTCATGAAATAAAGCTTTAAAGATTGAAAGTCAGAAGTTAGAGAGAACACAAAATGTATTTTTTTAAAATCTCATGATTTTGGTGGACCCGACTCATGATTTTTGAACACTTGGGGCTAACAGTACTGAGTAGTACAGCAGGTCTGGAAAAATTTGCCAAATTGCTACTGGAGTTGTGCATGAGCTGCATCAACCTGAACGTTTTCTGTGTTCTGTTTTCCTCTTTAAGAACACTACAAGTACTCTGAAAACCGTGTGGAAAAGGACGGGAACTTTCTCACCAGCCGGGGTCCTGGCACCAGCTTTGAGTTTGGCCTGGCTATTGTTGAAATACTGATGGGGAAGGAAGTGGCTGATCAAGTGAAGGCTCCTCTTATATTGAAAGATTAGTACAGATCTCTTGATGAAGGGAAAGAGAAGGAGAACACAAACTGAGATAGAAAGTTTCTTGTTTCTCTTCTTGAGAATAACCAAAAAGAGATTTTATGCAGAACATAGATCTGTGAGGTGAACTCATTTAGCACAACATTGATGTGACTAGCAGTCACACTTATATTAGGAACTGGAATAATACACAAGCCAATGGGTTTTGTTCTTAAAGAAGCTGACTTAAATGGATCTGGTAGCTAATGAAACTTCTGCACTAGAAAGATCTGTGAGTGTAAACAATAGTGTTACCTGTTTAATAGTTTTTGTTCATCTGATTCTGAAGCTTGTTTGCTTAAATAAAAAGGAAAGGAAATCTGTTAAGAAGTGGATTGCTGCTTGTGTTTTGTTTTGTTTTTGAAATTATGTCAGAATTTCTCTTACCAGTTTGGTTAGTAATGTTGTGATCTTAATTTCCATAAAAATTTAAACCTAGAAATGTGGGCATTCTTGTGACATCCTGATAAATGCCAGATTAAATTGTTTATCCCCATGTTGGGCACTTTTACAATAAAACACAACTTATTCTTATACTTTTGACAATATATTGAGTAAATAAGGAAGTCATAGTTAAATCAAGCCCCATGTGAACTATTTATTTATTTATTTTTAAATGTGTAAAAGACAGCAGGTACCTACCAACAATCAGAAATATCTCACTTTCATGGCATCCTTGAGTTCTTTCAGATAGTGGCTTGTTTAGGATGCTGTTTGCATCTGCCCGAGACTTCACTTTCTTTATAGAAACAAAAAAAGTTATTGCAGACCAATTTATCACAATGCTGCATTTATAGTGACAGCTGCTAAAATCATATTTATTAATAAAGGAATAAAAATAAGGGGGTTAATACTGAGACCTTGTACCACTGTTGGTGAGTTTCAGTCCTGCTTATGTCAGAAACCTTTGGTGACTGCTGTTCTAGTCCCAACTGAATGTCTGCCTTATCTAGCTGGCAACACATAGCCTGGTGACAGCATGTGGGGGGAGGAGTTTTGTAGATTAGGGACTTGATTCTGTCTGTCTGCCTGTAACTCCCTGAGTCCAGGGACATTGCTTCTGATACACACTAATATAACTGAATGCATAATAGGGCCCTAGGTCCAACATGTAATGGCAGAGCTGTGTAGAAATGGTTGCCCCAAAGAGGTCTGTCTTATAATCTTTTGCTTTTAATGAGAAACAAATTAATTCAAACAACTTCTGTACAGTAGAAAGGGAATATATTTGTTTAATGCTCAAACTATGTACCTGATCAAATTCAGTAAAATCAAGAAAGCTGCAGGCTCTACAAATGCTGAAGTCTCTTGCTGAGGCTGAGAGTTTGGTTTTTAGAATCAATGCTTGTATGGTAATTCTAGTGTTCTCTAATACACACACTTTTTGTCACTCTTCTTGGTGAAAGTAGCAATGGCAAAACTAACTATTTAAGAACCTCCTACACTTGTCATATTTGTAAGGTTGTAGCTAAATGATCCTTTCACGTGTGCTATTCAATCAGAGTTAATGAAATGTTAAAATAAAATTTGTCAAATGTTTTGTGCAATGTTTCTGAACAATGTGCACAAAGAGTCCTAGATCAGATTCTCCCATGTCTTTACCCCCCAACGTAGTTATAGAGCGCAGTCATATACTTCCTTGGCCTCAACATGCTTGTTCTTTTGCTTGTCACTGGACAATTATTCCTAATTATACCTCATTGCACTACCCTAAATAATTTTGCTCCCTCATGGTGGTTTACACCTGTCAGATTCTTGTAGATAGTTGTGTCTCATTTAATGTTTATCTTTCTCTCTGTTTGGCAGTAAGGGGCATGCACTGTAATCAAATGATTAACAATTGTGCGAGGCCATTGCTGTTCTTAGGGGTTAGCTTTGGGTCTGTGTTCAGATTATCTGGAGATGTACACCTTTCAGTGCTGAAGGTCCTAACCCCTAACTCCTGCTAGTGTCCAATCCAGTTTTTTTTAATGGCAAACAGCGGAGGGAAGTATCTTTGTGGGATCCAAACATTAATAATAATCTAAGTGTAGACAAGTCAAACTGACATTTTAAAATGGGATTTTTCTGCAAGGAGGCGAAGCACGTCCAGCATGCTGTACTTCCTGTGACAAGCTCTGTGAGTGTCAACACTACTGAATGCCAGTGAGGCTAAAAATCAATATGAGCACTGACAGTCAGGCTGCATCTTACCAGTTTAGGTCTGATTTGTAATTGTATAAATAGCATTCAGCCTTCGGATTTAATAAAGGAATTTATGGTTAAATTAGTGTCATGCTACTTCCCTGCATAAATAATAAATTAGCCAGCATTGGTTAAAACATCAGCTAAACATGAGTGGTGTATCTGAGCCAGATATGCTTAGTCTCTATATAAAATTGGGTAACCTTTAAAAAAACAATATATAGCACCATGGAGACTCAGATGGTTGGGTAGTGAGACCCTTGACCTCTCTGTACAGAACACAGCGTATCAACCATGTTTAACAAATATACCCCTTTCGTGCCACTGAATATTCTTGATACAATTTGCTCTTCCATTGAAAATGGTCACAAGGGCAGAAGCATTTCTTATCAACAGTGGAATTAATTGGAAGCACAACAAATAGTTTGTCCTTCATTTTTTCACTAAATCTCTAATACTTTAAATATAAAAGGCATTTGGGCTTTTCAGCTGTTAGTTTTTCCCATAGGAAAGCTGTTGCCAGACCATCACTAGCACTTTAAAATGACAAAGTAAATAAAATAGCGGGAAATGAAAGTTAAATTCATGGTGAGAGTGTCTGCATTACTGTAGTATGGGAATAGACTCCTAGATCTGGACTATTGTAAAGCAGAAATTAAAATCAACACATGAAACATGGGGTCACATCTGATTAATTTCTAAATCACTGACACACAATTAATTTAAAAAGTGAAGTTCAGACTTGTCCTTACATTGCAAAATGGTAATACTCTGGTCAAGAGAGGAGTTAAAACGATCACTGAATTCCTGTCATAGCCAAGAGCAGCGACGGCTCCAAGCACCAGCGCTCCAAGCGGGTGCCTGGGCTGCAAGCCGCGGGGGGTGTCCTGCCAGTCCCTGTGAGGGCCGTTGTCAGGCAGCCTTTGGCAGTTTGCCTGCAGGAGGTCCACCAGTCCCCCGGATTCGGTGGCAATTTGGGAGCGGGTACGCTGAAGCCGTGGGACCGGCGGACCTCCCGCAGGCAAGCCACCGAAGGCAGCCTGCCTGCTGTGCTTGGGGTGGCAAAAAAGCTAGAGCCACCGCTGGCCAAGAGAACAGTCTTCTTGAGTATTGAAGGAAAGTGAGTTGTGCTCCAGAGAAAAGGTCACCTCTTCCAACTTTGCAAGAAGCTAGAACACATACAATACAAAGTACATGTAACAGAATGTGTTTCAGGAGGAAAAAGTAAACTCTGGGGAGTGAGCAGTGAGATAATGGAAGCAGTGGTCAGCTTCCATAGAAATGGGACTGATGTTTGTTAGAAACCGCCTAAAGCCCTATAAAGAAGAGGAGTTATATATACGATGACAAGTTTTGGGTCTATAAACGCTATTTCCTTATTCAAGAGCCAGTGATTGCTGTAAGAACCACTAGTGCTACCCATTCAGATTGCTTATCCAGGCTGGGCAGCTGTTCTGTCTGGCCAAACTACTCGCAGCCAATACCTGCTAAGCAGTGGTGAAAAGGATATTAGCATCATCATCAGTGGCAAGGCCAAACTAGTACTGTGCTGCCCCATAGCAGGGAACATTTCCTAAGCAATTGTCTCTGGAGCCATCGGCTCTTTGGCACCATATAGTTACTTACCAGCAGTTAACTCTTGTGTGCTGAGAGTATTACTGCCACAAAGCCACAGTGACCCTCCCTTCACCCATCTAGGTTAAAGTCCAGCTCCAAATGCTGCTTTTGGAACTAGAGAAGAACTATAAGATGGTTAGAGGGCATGGGCTATTTATACCTTAAGCCTATGGACTATAGGACGCAATGTTACGTGTACATCAGGGCAGTGGTTTGCAATCAGGGGTACATGCATCCTGCGGGGTATGCAGGGGTACATCAGCTTATCTAGATATTTGCCTAGTTTTACAATGTTACATAAAAAGCACTAGCAAAGTCAGTACAAACTAAAATTTCATACAGACTAAATTATTTATGCTGCTCTATATACAATATATTGAAACGTACATACAATATTTATGTTCCAATTGATTTATTTTATAACTATATGGTAAAAATTAGAAAGTAAGTAAATTTTCAGTAATAGTGTGCTGGGATGCTTTCATATTTTTATGTCTGCTTTTGTAATCAGGTAGTTTTTAAGGTGAAACGGATTAGATTCCTGAAAGGGGTACAGTAGTCTGGAAAAGTTGAGAGCCACTGATTTATACCGCTCTATATACTATACACTGAAATGTCCTTAATTGTCCATGATGAAGTTTCTTGTGCCTTCCTCTGACCTTGGCGTTATCAGACAAGCCCAAGGAGGTGCATGTAGGCCAGTTTCCTATCGGGTTGGCAATCACTACGTTCCTAAATGTGAATGGGTCAAGGATGGTTAAAATGCCAACCCTTTTGGCTACTGTTGAGCAGTTTGAATAACTACAGAGATTTTTCTTTTTTAAATGAAACCACCTCTCATAACAGCTTTTGTTCGGCACAGATTAATTACGCAGATGCATTGAGTGGGTATCCAGGAGCATTTCACAGTTTGAAGATAGTGGAAACACCAGAATTTTTTAATAGTCAGAAGAAAACAACATTAGCAAGTATTGCTGGGCTTTTTCCTGCTACTTTCAGTCATGGATACTGAACATTTGTCACTGTCATACAATTTATTTAAAAGCCATTTTAGTTGCCTTCTTGCATCTTTGTTATTGAATAAATAGCCCAAGACATTAGCAGCAATAGCCTGAAGATGTGAAACAGCGTGACAAACACCTCGAAAGATGTGGCTGTGCAATAGAGCCTCAAAGATACGAATACCAAAGTTACGGATTGACTGGTCAGCCAGACACCATGCAAAACCAATCAGGCAACAGCAGAGACAAAAAACATAAATATTGTATTGTACGGTGCCTATATTGCATCTTAAAGGTAGGCACAGCTGGGCTGCCTGTCCCCACCCCTAGCCCTACCCGTCCGCACAGGGCACCCACTCACAGCTAGGAAGTGAAGCTGCTGAGATTCCCAGGCAAAGCTGTGTCCCTGCTGCCAGCCCAAGGCAGCTCGAGCAGGAGCAGCACTGGTGTCTGCACTGCTTTCCTGTAAGCTATGGGTGCTATTTTCACCACCCCCACCCGACCCCTGGCTGGGGGAGCAGAGGGAGTTGTTTTCACGCACCCCACCTCTGCTGGTAGGAGGGACAAATTGTTTTCACTCCTCCAACCCCCTCCACACTGGCTGGAAGTGAACACAGGCTTGCCTGGGCCGGGGAAAGAAGCTGCTAGCAAGGCTGCTGCATAGCTGCCTCTGGAACCTGGCCCAGAGTGTGAATTGCTGGAGCCAGAACTGACTTTTGTTTAGTTACAAACATTTCAGAGTTACAGATAACCTCCATTTCCAAGGTTGCTGTAACTCTGAGGTTCTATCATACCGCATCAGTCCCTTGTGCTGTTGCACCTAAGTATATGGAAATTCACTCCATGTCTGGAGGTCTCTGCCATCCCTGGGCCCTGTGTACATAATGCTACAATAGAAAGCCTTGTGGCACTTGTACTGTTTGCAGAGGCAAACAGCTAAAGGGGCTTGGCTCATTTAGGAGATTGAAGATTGATGGAAAGACCCTTTTGCTGGCGTGCAATGAACAGATACCATCCATTAATCTCACCAAGTGCTGTGTCTAAAAGTTAATTCTCCTGGTGTGGAGCATAAGAGGCTTGGGTTGCTGGTTCTTGCAGCCTTAAAACTCTTGATATAAAACTGAGGGCCATCAAATAGCAATACTGACCTGGACTGACTTTGCACAGTTTTTGCTTTTATGATATGCACTGTTGAGCCAATTCCAGTTCATATAGGTCAGATATTCTCCTCCAGGGCTAGCCTTAGGGGTTGGGTCACCCAGGTCAGGGGCGCTGTGGTCAAGGAGGCGCCATGCAGCAGTGGAGAGGTGCGCACTGTTGGTGTGCCCCCCACATCCCGCCTCACCGCGCTCAGGTTCTGTGGCTCCCAGGAGTGTGAGCCGCCGCGGCCCATCCTGCAGCTCCCCACCTCTGGCTGCCTCAGCACTCTGGAGGTGGAGCCAGCATCTGACCAGTATGGGCATGGTAAGGGGAGTACTGGGGGGCAGTCAGGGAGAGGAATGGATGGGTTGGGAGTTCTGGGGGTCTTGTCGGGGGGCAAGGAGTGGTTGGATGGGGCATGGGAGTCCCCGGTGGGGTCTGTCTGGCAGTGGGGGTGTGGATAAGGGTTGGAGCAGTCAGGGGACAGGTAGAGGGTAAAGTCTTAGGGTGGCAGTTAGGGTGGGGAGAAGTCTCAGGAGGGGGAGGTCAGGGGACAAGGCACAGGGAGGCTTAGGTAGGGGGGTGGGGTTTGGCGGGGGCAGTCAGGGAACAAGGAGCGGGGTGGCGGGGTTGGGGGTTCTGACTGGGGTAATCGGGGTGGGAAGTGGGAGGGAGTGGATGGGAGCAGGGCTAGGGCAGGGCTTTCCCCTCTTTTTTGATTGTTGAAATATGGTAACTCTAGGTGAGGGGGGAGCGGGGGGGGCGCATGGGGGCTGGTGCCCGCTTAATCCAATGCAGCCAGCAGGAGCCCTGGGGGGGGATGGGGGGGCGCCAGGACGCAGCCTGGGCAGGAGGGTTGGCGGGAGGGGAGAGCAGCTGTTCCGCACTGCGGCAGCATTGCCGCCTTTGCAGGGCTGCTTCCACCCTTCACGTGCGGGCTCTCCATGGCTGGGGCTTGCGCCGTCGCCAAGCAGGACACTCTGGTTCTCCACTGCTCCAGAAGGCGGCTCCTCCTGTCCGAGCTGCCTGGAGCGGCAAGCTGGCAAAGCCAATGAGTTGGACTCAGGCGGGGGGGAGAGGCACCTGGGTGGGTTGGGGAGGGGAGGGCTCGTGGGGCGAAAGGGGCTGTACACCCTCCAAGGGAGTTCAGGGGGCAGGGAGGGGAGAACCTGGTCTGGGGAGCAGCCCCTGGGCATGGCTGGCCCCTGGGGTCTATAAAGGCTCATTGGGATTTGCCCCTCAATGAATTGATGTGCCGGGGGTGGGGGGCAAGGTGGAAGTTTTGCCTAGGGCACAAAATATCCTTGCACCTGCCCTGACCTGGGGGGTGCATGCACCCCAGGTTAAGAACCACTCCACTAAACTGATAAGATCTGCATTTTATTTTGTTTAAATGAAGCGTCTTAAACATTTACAAAAAACTTGTTTACTTTACATACAACAATAGTTTATAGACTTAGAGAGAGAGAGAGAGAGAGACCATCTAAAAATGTTAAAATGTTGTTACTGGCGCACGAAACTTAAATTAGAGTGAATAAATGAAGTCTCAATACACAGCTTCAGAAAGGGTGCCGACCCCTGGTGTAGATGGTGATAGTGTCATGCCACCTTGTGGGATATGATAGTTACAGCAACATTGCAATAGCATAAATGACCTTCAGGATGCATCCCCAGTGAGATGTTAGCCTGAGTGTGGGACACCCACTGGCCATGCAGGACGTCCACTGGAATCCTGCACTTTCTAGTGCAGAAGGCGTATGTGTTAATGTTTGATCTTTCTTTATAAAACAAAGTATTGTATTTAAAAAATAAGTACAATAATATCTAGTCATTGCCCTGGCTTCCTGAAAGGGTGGGAGGGCTTGCAACTTAGGGATCAGCTTCGACAGAGTATAGGTAGTTAGCACATTTATTTCAAAGTAGTCTTGAATGCTGGAGTATTAGAATGCTCTGTGCAGGGCAGGCTAAAACAACATTCATTGCGTAAAGGTGAGTAATTCCATTACCTTATTAAAACAAAGCCACATGACTGATCAGAATCAAATAGTGTTTTAACCTGTGGCTAACTGTTTGAACTCACAGCTTCCAACTGGAAGATGGGCTAGAAAATGCATCAGACCAGCCCCACTTCTGGTCAAGCACCAGCTTCACATCTGTCTTCAGCTGGGCTTTGTCGTAGATTCCCTACTCTGACTAGCTTTAATTCAGCTGGGTTTAGTCATTGATGGAGCTAAATCATTGGCACAGGGGTGTTCCTGGGGAAGGTTAGCACAGCCAGGGCATCACTGAAATGGCCCATTGGCAGCTAGCATCACACAAACAGCCCTCGGAGTACATTCATTTATGCTGGGCACGGCCCTGTGGCCAGATGGCCCAAGGATTGAGGGGAATGCAGAGATGATTTGAAACCAGTTTTGTACCCCTCCCATACATGCTGGACAGTCTGTGTGTGCCAGGAAAAGCTTTGATAGAGTCATGACAAAAGTCCCCGGCTTTTCCTGAGGATTTACGGCAGCACATTTGTGGCACTTGCATGCAACACAAGCTCAGAATGTTTCTGGAGTAGGGGGCCTGAGCAATAAAACCCCATCTAACTGTAATGGCCGAACCTTTGCTCTGACTGGTTTTGCAGCGAGCCTGGAAAATAGTGGGCAAAATATTTACCAAAGAGAAAAGGGGTTTTCTGCAAATGAAAGCAGTATGGGCTATTTTAATTCTCTTGTAAGTACAACAGAATCCATCAGGGTGTGCTCCTCCAGCATCATCTCCGCCCTGGGTCCTCTGGCAGTGGACAGGCCTCCATCAATGCTCTGGAATTATGCTGAGTTTACATCATACTAGATCATTGTCAATTCATGTTGTTTAAGCTTGGATGCAACTTACACAGCAAGGATTCCTCTTACACAGTACTGAATTCTGTCAGTCTCTGCCCTGGTGAACACGTGCTTGGCTGTGTGACCAGGACACAGGCAACATTTTCTTGACTAACTTGTCAACATGATAGATGACAAAAGCATGATAAATCACCAGGTGCAAGCTATTATGCTTATAGCCTTGTGCATTCTCTGAACTGTCACAACAGCCACTAAATGACCATGCCCAAATTGTGGGGCAATGAGTAACATTGTTGAGGTCACTCACGCTAGTCTGCCCCTTATGCCTTAGAATGCAAAGAAGAATGCTTGAACTGGCAAGGGGACTATCTGCAAGGAGGCCACATATCCCATCTATCACGGTTTCATGAAAAAAAAATGTGGAGAAAATGTAGTGCTACTTTTAATTTTTCTGAGCATAGTCCATGTTGTATGTTAGGATGTCCTCCTCACCCCAGTGTGAGAGAGAAGCATATACCAGGGGTTGGCAACCTCTGGCATGCAGCTCGCCAGGGTAAGCACCCTGGCAAGCTGGGCCAGTTTGTTTTTCTGCCATGTCGTCAGGTTCGGCGGACCGCAGCTGTCACTGGCCGTGGTTCGCTGTTCCAGGCCAATGGGGGTGGTGGGAAGCCACAGTCAGTACATCCCTCAGCCCATGGCACTTCCCGCCGCCCCCATTGGCTTGGGACGGCAAACCACGGCCAGTGAGAGCTGCGGTCCACGAACCTGCCGACATGGCAGATAAACAAACTGGTCCAGCCTGCCAGGGTGCTTACCCTGGCGAGCTGCATGCCAGAGGTTGCTGACGCCTGGTATATACCATCACTTATTGTGAGAGGAGGAAGGGTGTAGTGAAAGAAAGATGGTCCAGAAAAGAGTAATACTAAGGACACTGTTAGAGCCCAGGATGAAAGATTGGTAACAACACGTAAGTGGTAATATGTTTTGGAATCAAAGGGAAGCTGCAGACTTTAAGCACAGAAGTGCCTCACATTACCTGAATCATTGTGTGTAAAAATGAATGGTGTCAGTGCTTCCAGAGTTTTGATGACAGTTGCTGTCTGAGATTTGAAGCAGCTAACACCTTTGCAAGATTAACCACAGCTAGATTTAGTGCAGCCCCGTGTTTAAGTAATACAACATTTTATGAGCAACCGGAGGTGTGGCTTTCATGTATGACTCACAAAAAAAAAGTTGTGTGTGGATGAAAATAGACATTTGGGGCAGGGATTTAAGCAAGGCCAGAATTACAATGCCAGATGGGAGGGTGGGGGAGGGTTAACACCTCTTTCAGTCTATACAAAGGCTAATCACAATATTACTAGTTAGAATTCTTTGCAATTATATTTGACCAATATTAAGTACATATATAATTAGACCTACACTAATTTCCTGTGGAAATGACAGCTAAGAAACAGCTGCCAAAAACAGTCATTCAGCTACCATGTTTTGTTAATACCACCACTTTTATAAAACGTTATCAGGAAATGAACACAGTGCTTTCAGTAAATGAGTCCATTTTACATAGACCATGCCTGGAAAAGACTGGTAATTGATACAAAAAGTGAAGACCACAACATCTTTTGCTATCCTCTGGTTAAGGCTTTTCCTCTTGACATTTGCCTGCTGGAGACAAGCATTCATCTTGTGCTGCAAGCTGCAAAGGGACATGGTCCTCGTACTCCCAGTTGTCTTTGTGTAGGCACCTGGTGTCTCTTCTCTTATACTTAGTTTATAAACTCTTTGGGGGCAGGAACAGTCTTTTTGTTCTGTGTTTGTGTGTAATCTAACACAGGAGGGGCTAGGGGGGTTGTGCTCTAGGACCAGGACATTTATGCAGTATGGTAATATAAATAATTATTAATCCACTAGAAAGAAACACACCATGACCAAGGTTTTAGCCTGTCTATAACCCTGAATGCTTGACTAGTATATGATATGTATACCACAGGATTCTGCCACCAATTAGTGTATGTGCCCATCCAAAATGGCACCTTTGGGTAAGGTGTCATTCCAAACCTGGTTTGCATCACCAAATCTTTACAGAGGAATAGAACTCAGGTTGGTACAAGAAAATGTGAACTCCAGGTATGGAGGCCTGTAGTAATTGCACTTCAATGGGACTAATGCCTGTTGCCACCTAAGAATTCCTGGGAAGACGAGGTGGTTGCTGCTAGTTGTTAATGGTGCTGTAAATTTTTAAGGTGTTGCAGAAAGTTTAGAACAATGTCAGTCAGGACTCCCAAAATTTGATTTCCTTTCTGCTTTAGCTCCATTTCATGATGTTAAAACCATTGGTATAAGATGCCTAAGCATTATAACGATGTATACAATATCCTGGGCAGGAATTCACAGCATCATTTGCTTTATGATAAATATACAGTTGGGAAAGGGCTCAACTTAAGTGAGAGCAGTGTCACCCAGCAGGCAACCCAGTCTTCCTCATGGATGAGACAGGGATTCTGGAGGAATAGTGGAAGCATTTTTTATCTCTCAGCTATAGATATGGAGTCTAGAAATATGTTAAATCACCTCTAATTCATCTGAGAGGAGCCAGTGCAGGAGAGTTTCCTTTTCTGGTTTCAAATCCATCAAGCAGTGAGCCTTCCACAACTTCCACTGGGAGATTATTGTACAGCACGTAAGTATGTATCTATATAAACCAGTGGTCCCCAGCCTTTTTCATCCGGCAGGCACTAGACAATGAGCCACAGGGGACCATAGGGGCGGATGAGCAGTCACTGAAATGCCGCCAAGCGGCAACGTCAATAGGCAGCAGCACCAAAATACCACGAACAAGCAGCATCATCCAGAGGCATCACTGCCGAAAATCTGGATGATGCTGCTTGGTCGGCCGATGCTTGTCCACTGGCCAGTACATGGCTGTACATAGATGCCTCGCTGGGCACCACATTGGAGACCCCTGAAATAGAAGACCTTTTACAGGGTAACCCCACCTCTTGAGCTATTGAAGAAGGTATGATTGGTAGTGATACATACTCCTATATTCCCCTCCTTCCATTCTAAAATGCACCTTACTCTAATCCGTGTACTCCTGAACTGTTAAGAAGAACGTATTTCTAGGCATGTCTACTTTGCCAGCTGCTTGTCCTGACCAGACCTCCCCATTGAGCAAGCGGTTTCTTCTTACACAGTACTGATCTCTGCCCTGGTGAACACATGCTGCACAACCCGTGCACATTCAAACATATGATCAGAAGCTCTTGTCAAGGCATCACATCTTGCTTGTGCAAGTCTTATGTGCCAGTGGATGAACAGAAGAACCTCTGCTGGCTGGAACCTGCAGAGCTGCCCGTGTAGCAGAGGCTGATTACTGATGGGGGGAGCTGGAAACATGACTTGCGACCACCCAGGATTTATCCCTGGGAAATACAGGAATCCTATGCAGTCCAGGAACGTACACAAGATTTTCCTGCTTCCTTGGTGAGTGCCCTCCAAAATTTGCTGCCGGAGAGAAGCATTAAGCCATGGAATAGGTTCAGGTACTTGAGGAAACCCTACCATAAGGCTTTTTAAAGGGAAAGTGGTCAGAGCACTGGAAAGCATCCTGTATAGAACAATCCTGCACTGTCCTTGATAAAATGACAAAAGCCTATTAGCTCACACAGTTCAGCTCCAAGGTCTACGCTTCAGCTGACAAAAAAGAATGGTAGCGGTTCAGGAGAGAAAGGGTTTGCACTATCATGGAAAGACACCAGTGACTGTAAATTTAGAGTCACACAGGCTTGTAGTGTGCCATTCCTGTTAAAGCCAGAAGGAATTAGGTGACTAAAACCTTGCAAAACTTTGGAATTTTTTGGGGGGGAGGGGGGAGTGAAAGGAAGATTAGAGAGTTTAGATGCACAAAAATCAGGAACTTCCCAAACTTCTCATTATTAAGCAAGTGTAACAGGCCCATACACAAAGACTGCCCCCAGCTTGAGGAAGAAAATTGACATGGCTACATGAACAGGAGACATTTCAGCCCAGAGAATAAAGGACTTCTCTGCCTCCCCCATTCTTTCTCCCACCCCCAAAAAACAAAGTTTAAGCACCTGAAAATGAACATGCTTCTGCCACCATAATAAAAAGTTTATGGCTGCCAAGAAGGGCACCACATAACATTATGGTGGCCCCGGAGTTCACACCTTAATTGTTTGATTAAAATTCAGCATCTTTCATCTGAAGTTTTTTCTCAGAGATGTGATATGATTACATAGGTAGAATACAAAGTTTTAAATAGAAGAGGCTAAAGAGGGAGCAGGTTTCTTTTTAGCCACATTGGAAGCAAAAAGGTTTCAGCACAGTAGTGTTCAGTTCATTATCTCCAGTCATGTTCTTTGCAATAAATTGGCACTGAGCATATATGACTAGGAGTTCCTGCAATACAGATATTCTTCCCAGAAGAGGGCATGGAACATTTCTGGAACTGGACTATTTACTATTATTCATGAATGCAGCAAGGCAAAAAAAAGAAAAGACAGAACTTTTCCAGGGCATGGACTGAATTTTGTTAACAAATCAATATTGACAGTTTAAAATGCAGTTAGCGTGAAGGTCTGCAGGTACTAGCCCATAGTGCTTGAAGAATGACAACTTGCAAAGGACTTTTCTTTTCACAGTGCTCATCCTCTTACTAATGAGAGTTAGTAGACAATGATTACTAGCAACTTAAAGCTCAATAACTGCTCCAGCTTTACTCCATCTAAATAAAAATCTCTTGCCCCCTATAAAAACTAGAATTACTGATGCCTGGGCTACCCCTCTCATAAAGTAAGTTAAGGTCACACTGTTAGTGTGCTGGACACTTTAGGTCATTATTAAGACCAAGTCTCTGTCCTGAGGAACTCAGGAGTCAAAAGAGATAGCACAGTCAAAGACTGGTATAAACAAACAAACCACAGCAGTGTTATGAGTGAACAGAGATATCTGCTTCTTAATTTGAGTTTTAGTTTTGTATTTTGTTCATCTGAGAAACCTCTGCAAAAGGCAGAACTAAGGCTCTCAAACCTTTCAGAACCAGAGAGCTTTAAGGAGAGACTTGAAAGAGAATGTGAAGGCATGACAGATTGGGTTGGGAAGGGTTTCCAGGCATCTGGGGCCACATGGAACGAGGCCTGGAGACAAGAGTGGGAGGAGGACATGAAGGGGGTGGTTAGTCATGCAGCTTGGGTGGAGCAGACAAGGTGAGGGGGTGAAGCGAAAGGAGAAATGTTTCTAGTGAAGCGACACCCATTAGGCTCCAGCATGGCTGATAATCAGCACTGAAAACAGGCTGCAGTTTAGTGTTGGAGCTGGTTTGTCAGCTCCTGCGGGAAGATACCTGAGAATGTGCAGTGTGTTCAGGCACATGATGAAATAGTCCACTTTAATGACAGGCTGTAGCAGCAATATCTAAATCCATACTCTGCGTAAGAGGAATTCACCAAAGCCCCAGTGCTCTTATAGACTGTATGAAACCCAAGCACAGAAATACTGCTGACATGATATATTCCAGTAGAGCTCAAACTAGCAGGGGAACAGGCTCACCTGGGTGGGTCCAGAGCAGACAATAGGACTGGAAAAAGAGGCAAGTGGCTACCTGAAAGGCACTTACCTTTCCTCTGGGCTTCTACAGCAAATAGCTCAGGGTTCGAGCATTGGCCTGCTAAACCTACGGTTGCGAGTTCAATCCTTGAGGTGGCCATTTACGGATGGGAGAAATCTGTCTGGGGATTGGTCCTGCTTTGAGCAGGGGGTTGCACTAGATGACCTCTTGAGGTCTCTTCCAACCCCCATATTCTATGAAACCCTCACTGCAGAGGGCTCTGAGGACTGCACAAGCCCAGTGACCCACATTTCTCTTCTCTGCTCCACTGGTACTCGATGAGCCTGCTGGTACATATGCAACTAGCCTGATGGCACCAACAACTCTGAGCAGGTTAGATGAGATTGTGGTAAAATCACTATGCCAGAGCTACAGCAATGGTGGGAATTTAAGAGCTTCATGGAGGTGTAGCCTAGAGAGGTCTAAACAGTAAGAGCTAAATAATTAGCTTTTGTTGCAAAAATAAAAAAAGCCCTGGGTGTGGAAATTCAGTGGATATGGAACCCCTACTTCACAGGGTTATTTGGACTTAATAGCTAAAGTGCCTAGATTACAAGATCATTAAGTCAGGGACTTATCTGCATGCTTGTCATGTACTCTAGTATCTTTTCAGGGCTCATGCACCAGGTGAGTATTGTGTTGTATAAACAATGCTGCCAGCTTCTTTCCTATTGAACAGGAAAGTTAGTTTAAGCACAGAGCTGTACTTTATTTCACCTAGAAAAAAAAACCCATCCCTTGCCCCTGTCCACTTTTGGACTTCTTAGCCTCAGTGGGTAGCATATTGTGGGTGCTACTGGAATCAATCAATAATAGGTTTACTGATCTTGACAGTCTATGTATCATGAATTTATAGCACATCTTATTGGCCAACATGATAAGTTAGACACACCTTAAAATAGGCTGACAAAGCTACACAATAAAACAAGAACAGAAGATGGTATGTAATGTGAATGAGTAAACACTGCTGTAGGAACCTTAAGATTAGATCAAGAATTGCAAAAGTTAACTGTGAAGCCTTAAAATGTTGTATTAACATTGTCTGCATGTACACAAATTTTCCTTTTAGAAAAGCCACACTGAAAACTAAAATGCATGAGACTTATAAACCACAAATAAAATCAAGAAACATTACATGTATCATAAATAAGTATATTATAACTTTATTAAATTCAAGACATGGCAATATTGAAAATAAAACAAAGTGAATAAAATCCTTTTGTTCAATACTGTACACGATGCAGAAATATCAGTGCATTTTCTATAGCATGTATTTCACCTTCATTTAGTTTGCACTAAAAACATAAGTAAGCTTTAAAATAGCTCAAATATCTCATTCAGCAGTTTAAACTGTAAACAGCTTGTTCACTTCTACTAGGAGGAGAGCATTATAGCAATGGACCTCCATTAATGAGCACCTCTTCTCTTGTGCTTATCTATAAAAAGGATAAATGTGGAAGTATGCACAAGAAACAGCTAATGCACAAGTGTTGCATCTCCCCGGACCTAAATGGAACAGTGAGGCAGACTATGGGGGGAAAAAAAACTGAAACAGAAAGAAACAGTACTTGAAGCAAAAAGGTAGATGTGACTGACATGGTTTGTAAATGGAATCGTGTTTAAAATTTACCCCCCCCCACACACAAAAAACACAAAACCACACAAAACACACCACCACACAACCAGAAAATACTGAATAGAAACCAGAACACAAGACCAGCTTGTGTAGTGTTTCTGTTTATAATACAGTCAGAAGTTTGTATACTAGATAAGGATGTAGTCATTGTGACCATTTACTAGCAATTGTGGATAGATCTTTCCCCTGTCAGTTTTAGGACACTAACATGCATTCCTTGGACCCCTTAAGGAGAGAACAATGGGTGAAGGTTAGCAGTAGCTGGTCCAAGTCTCTGCTAGGTAAGTCTGCCAAATTCTGCCACGTGCCCGTTAGTGGGTGAAAGAATCCAAGAGGCACCATAAAAAAAGCAGAAGTCTAACCCCTGTTGGAAGCTACTTCACTAAATTCTACTTATATCCTATTAGGGTTTCAAAATACTGGAGATATTAAAAAGACCACCATAGTCTAAACACTTTCCAATACACTTCCAAGTCTTAAGTAGATGTCAGCTTCCTTCTAGCCAGGTTAGCACATCCTAGCTAAAGAGAACAGGGTTTGTTCCCAGCAATGCCATCTTCTGCAAAAGATTTTAAAATACCAAGCCTATCATTTTGGAAATGCCTGTGATATAACAAAAATACTGTACTGCACTTTCTTCCCTGATTTCAGTTTTAGACATTGAAACTGGATTTTTTTCTTAATATGCCTTTACAAAATATATTACTCTGGGATAGCGTATAACTGGCCAACGTAGCTATGGTTACTCCATGTGTTTGTATACAGTCTTCAATTATACAGACCAAGACAGGCTTAGTCCAGACAAACAATTCAGAGAGATATGCAGCATAAGATGACTTTACCATTAATACTCCACTTTTCTGCTGAAACGGGAAGAATTTTATTACTTCATTATTTGAGAATCTTTCTTTGGATCTCAAAAACTTAGCAACATGGTTAAGATCTACTCCATCCTAAGCAATTATTGTGAATCATGTTCCAAGAATCTATGGAGAAACCACATAAGACAGGTGTTTTCGTTTCACATGACCAACCATGTCCATTCTAGCTTTTGAGTCCTCCTTTCCTGTGGCAGCAGCTGCGGTGCAGTCACCAGACCAGGACTTCATTTCTGCGCTTGTGCTGATTTCTTCTGCTTCTCTGAAGAGCTTCTCATACTTGTCCAGATATGAAGGCCTTTCAGGCAGCAGATAGTAGTGTGTTGAACTGACCTTCTTACCATTTTCAATAATGGGAAGAATGCAAGGGACCCTGTTCGCAGATCCATCACTGTTTTGTCTTTGTAGAGCTTTGCTGCTGACATACTTAGGATCAGGGGCAAAGCTCTGTGTGGGGGGCATGACCCCATTGAGGTACAATGGCAGACTTTTAGGGCTTGGTGTACGGGAATTGCTCCGTGATAAAGGTTCTCTTGGGGGCACTTTGGGAGGCCTGTCTTCATCACTGTATGCGCTAGAAGCAACTTCTGCTGACCACCTTCTATAATCTGGTTTGAGTGCCCTAGGAGGTATGGGAACCCTAGGGGGAACCTCTGGTTTGTCTTCATCAGAATTGGGAGAAGCCCTATTTAAGTGGCTAGATAGCCTCACTACTGGTTTATTAAATGATCCAGCTGGCCCTGAATGAGACCTGCGTAAACGGCGATGCTGCTGTTGTGGAGGAGGACATGGGGTTTGTGTACATCCATTTAGGTTAGTTGTAGAGTTGGCATCTTCTGATTTCGGTCCTGCTGGGGCATCAAAATAGGCATAATTGATCTGTCCACAGCCCCTAAAGCTCCGCCTACTTGGAGCACTGGATTTAAAAGCGGAAAGTCCATAATCATCTAACAAAAAGTCAGTGTCTGAACTCATTAAGAACTCCACCTCTCTATCGACATCATCTGAAGAGAGGTCCTCAAAAATAGGCAGTGGTGGTAGTGGCCTAGAGCTGCGGTCACTGGAAGATGCAGAAGAAAACTGAGGTGGCCCACTCTTTGTTGGTGTATGAGGCGGCATCTCCTCAGAAACACAGCCCACAGTTACCGACAGTTTGCTAAAACTAGGAACAAGATGATCTTCATGCTTTGAACTAAGCGTCTCACTTTTGGGATTAAGAGGAGATAGGCTGGATTTCTGAGGTGGGACCCTGACACAGCTGTCAGTAAAGCAGTAGCCATTTGTTGGTACAGGGTTTGAAATGTGCCCTAGGAGGGGAAAATAAAGTTAAGAATGTCTGTCTACATCCCCACCACCATGAATTTATGGCAGATGATCGAGCCATTCATTTGCCCCCAATTCAGCACTAGGAAAAATGCACCCTTAATACATTAACAAAAAACTCGACTACAGTAATCCTGAAACACACCTGCATAATATGTTTATGAACAGCCCGCTGTTGTCCCCTACATACAGCTTGCTTTACACAGCACATCACATGCATCCTCAGAGTACTCCTAAAGGGATTCTGCGAGACTGCACCCACAGAAGATGCCCCCTCCTCCCCCTGCAGATTTCCTGTGTTTCCCTGCAGAAAACAGCAGGGAAGCAAAGGAAAGCTATGCAGGGGGGAGGGTACTGCCCCCCTCCAGAGATGAGGCATGGGGGCACACAGGGTTACATGCCACTGCCCCACCCCTCATTCTGCAAGCACAGAGCTGCCCAGCTGAAGGAGGCTGTGTTTCAGCTCTGATGACTCCACAGCTGAATGCTGCCTCCTGTGTCCTAGTGTCAGTCAGTCTCCTCTTCTGTGTGCTGGGAGGCTTCCTGCTTTCTATTACGTGCAAGGGCATGTGGTGTCCCCTTGGCAGCAGCTGCGGCTCTCCCATTAAGCAGGCCCATCAAACCCTCAGCCTGACAAGCCTTACCGCCTTACACTCTGATCCCTCCAATAAATCCCTGATACCCAGACCTCCACCCCACTGATCCCCCACCAGCTGCACCTGGACCCCCACCCCATCAAGCGCCATCTCCCCACACCCAAACTACCTTCACCTGGCTCTCCTGCAGAGTCCCATTGCCCCTGCAACCAGAACACCTAAACAAGCCTGTTCATTCAGATCTCCTACTAAGCCACCCACACCCAGATTGCCCCACAAACCTCG
This sequence comes from Chelonoidis abingdonii, assembly GCF_003597395.2. Taxonomy (NCBI): domain Eukaryota; kingdom Metazoa; phylum Chordata; order Testudines; family Testudinidae; genus Chelonoidis; species Chelonoidis abingdonii. The sequence continues at coordinate 220,421 of NC_133791.1, read as the reverse complement.
TATCTGGATCCCTCCACATTAAATCCCTCCACACTTGGATCCTGCTAGGCTGAGCCTGCCCATCCACACCTGGAGGACCTGTCACAGAGGGAAAGGGCCCTGGGGCACCTGTCACAGAGGGAAAGGGCCCTGGGGCAGGTCCAGTCCTTGTACTATGTCAAGGTCAGGTGCAGCCTCACTGCTGAGTTTCTGTACTGGGGGGAGGTGGAGGCTTCAGGGTGATCTCCCACCTCAATGTGCCTCCTGTGTGCCCCACTGCCATGCCAGAGCCATGTTTATTTATTGACAAATAAAATTTGCTGAATTATGCAGAATTTTAAAATATTGTATGCATAATTTTATGGCACAGAATTCCCTCAGGAGTATCAAAGGGAGAATATTCAACATGTGACTTATATTATAGCAGTGCTCCAGTTAAATAAGACAATTAGAGACCCATAGCACAACTTACATTAAAACAGGGCTGTCTCTCCAGGGTAGATGTTTTAAACATGCAGTTGATTTGCCCCAACCACTTTGCAACTATTTCCACTGAGTTCTATCCTTGTGTCAAATATTTAGCAAAACCGGCTTACAACAACTTCTTACACACTTACACTAAATATTTTCCTCAGAACAAATAAAAGTATACTATTAAGATACTAGGTAAAAATTCAGAAATACATTGGAAGGAACTAAAGTAGTGTTTAATTCTGTCACTAGAGGGCAGCCTGGTGTCTAAATTCAGAAAGTCTCTCCTACCGCAGATAAAAGGGACAGATTTTCTCCAAAACCACTCCACTTCCACTAAACAGTTTACATCAACACATCTCAAAATCTTCAGTGTACATACCAACAGATGTACAATTTTGCTGTGCTGATGGATTCAGATTATATGGCATTGCTATAGGTTCCACATTAAAAAAAGTCCTGAAAAGAAAAAAAAAAATATTCTAAGTGAACCAGTTATTGGGTTCACCTATGTCACATGCTTGGTAAGAACTCTCAAATCCATCTGCTAGGTTTATTCCTCCCCACCCCACTTACTTTTCAAACCCATTGTGGCTGCTCCAGCAGGTTTTCAGACTCCCTATGCCTTGGCCATTATGGAGAAATCCAGTCTTTAATGGACCTCTCATCTCCTGAGCAGCAACTCCTGCTGTTGACATTGTGCCTTGCTCCGCAACGTCTCCAAACTTTAGAAATCCACAGTTCTCGCCAGGTATCCTGCAGCTTTCATTCCCTTCAGAGGAGAGGAGGATGTAAGCACCACTAAGCAAACATGAGTGAGTCTCCCATTTTAAATGCCACCCAACTCTCTGAATTACAGTGACTCCTTTGTGCAAGGGCCCCTCTGGCCCAAACACCCGCTGAAAAGAAGGAAATTTCACACATCAGAAGTGTTTCCCGTTCTGTTTCTGTGACTGTAAAAACAAATCCAACAATTAGAATAAGTTCTGTAAGAGTTCATTTTGGGGGAAACATCAATCCAAAGATTTTCAAGTTTCAGCAAAAACAGGTGATGAACAGAAGTTTTACACTAGCAAATTTAAGACCTTGTACACATACTGAGAGTTACTCAGACACCAATTTTGCTAAAACATACAAATCTTTGTATAACATCGTATTAGACAAACCTCCCTCTGTATTACTGTGATAAAGCGTCACTTTGCCAAGAGTTTTAACCTAAAAGAAAGCTGAAGCACAATAGCCTGACTTCAAATCTAATCTTGTCAAAGACTCATTCTAATAGACTGAATATAAAGTGACTGCTTAAATCAAAGGTTTGATCAATCCACAAGCGTTTCAGATAAGATTATACTGAATAATCACTTTAAGTGTTAGCTACTAGAAATTAATTTGTTGGTCTCACAGTTTCCTCCTAGCATGTATCCCATAACAGTTCTAAGCTATGAGGGTTAAGCAAATCTAAACAAAGTGCAGTCATCCTTTTCTACAAAGCCCGTTTTGAATGTGTGCACAGCAGTTTAGTAGGCACATTCACATTGGGAAATAGGTGTTGAATTTCAATTAGAAACTGTAATATATGGAATATGCTGCTTTACAGGGTTTTGCTTGTGTGAACCCACCTACTCTCCTCCCAATTTCTGAAAGATCAGCTGTACATTCTGGGCAGTGGAGAAACTGCAACTCAGTGGAACAAAACTGCATAAAGTGAGGAGGATTAAATATAACAAGGCAGGAGAACCTCAGTCTCCTCACCTGAATACAGAGACTAGGATTTAAAAAAAACAACAAATAAGTTTTTAAAAAGTAAACCAATTTAAAAAACTAAATTTGAAATTATGATAACTTAAAGGCATACATTAAAAAAGTAAAAGCTATTAACCTGAATAAAATTATGTGAAGCTGCTTTAATAAACTTGCATAGCTACACAGTGTATCCTCCTGGTTAGCAAAAAGTACCACATTTAGCGTAAAGGCTATATTTAGTTCCAAATCAACATGTTTGAATGGTTACCAACCAATAAGATAAAAATTTTCTTTAAGAAATACATGGATATGTAATTCTGGAAAGTCATTAAAGCCATTCTATTAGCTGATAACTAGAAAATGAGTTAAAGATACTCATGTATCTTTAAAGTATTAACCTCTCATTCTTTCAGTTGTACAAGCACAAACAGGGCTATCCACTATGGGGCTGAGACTGAAGTAGGACACTGATCTTCAAACTCAGTTTCATGTAGCATTAGAGACAGACATCAATCCATACCACACTGGGCAAGTGTCCTAAACTAGAAATGTTTGTTCCAATTGGCGTTTGACTGCTTATGTCATGAAGATGTGTCAACATCTTAAGTCTTCATTTGTTGCCTAGAGGACAGGTAAGGGCTCAATTTACTAGCTACTTCACACTTGTTAAGTTGTTAGAAGTGGCAAGAATTAGAAAATGCAGTTTAAAAATAATCCTTAGGCTAAAATACTAAGAATGAGTCCAAGCATTCACACCAAGTTGAAAACACTAGGGTAAATCAAATCTATTGTGCTTACAAGAACTGGCAAGACCATAGAGAAAATGTCTGCTGCAGTATAAAAAACCAAGATGAAATAGGAAGGAGACTGGTGTTTAAATAGTTTGAAAGCACATGTAGAACAGAGTGCTTGCTCTGACTACATGAAAAAGCCTGCAGGGATTCTAAGAGGACCAGCCTCCACCTGTTCCATGCCAAAACCACTAGTAGTAATTAGTGTGTGTGTGTCAACCTCCTAAAATGCTGTCTAAATCTCAGCTTTCAGAGGGATTGTGCAACTATTGCCTGCTCTGAAATCCCCTTGGAGTTTTAAGCTTCCATTTCAATAGACACTTAAATATAACACTCAAAAAGGTACTTCTCATTGTTTCCATCACCTAGTTTTCTGCATTAAAAAAATAAAGACAAGTTGTGCATTCATAAAGCCTACTCACTTCTAACAATAATCTCTTTGTGAATTCACAGAAGGTGACCTGCCTCTACATTTCAATAGGGAAATGTGAATGGACTGTTATGAAACTGTCCCAGCTTCCTACATTCTTGAAGTGGGAATAGGAGGGGAAGCAGAAAAGGGCAACATAACTGTATGTTCTTTACTGCCAGTCAGTTTTACCTTTTTGCACCCTGGGTTTAAAGAGTTTGTGCTACTATTTTAAAATATGTAGCAAGCTGCTTGGCATTGTGAACTTATAGATTCTCAGGGTTTGCTCTTTACTAAGCTTCAAGAGACAGCTGCATTAACTTTTGCTTTTGGATGGTACATTCTCAATAAGATTACTGAGGAATACAATTGAAAGTCAGTATTGTTCATGGATTTATGAACATCAATTTGCAGCAGAAACTCATTTTACAGAGAAGGTAGGGTTATCATGAGACAGTTATTGGGTTTGTGGATTAGCAAAGATTTAATAAAATATTGTACTGTCAAATCACATGACAATTTAATTCATTTTACAAAATATAATAGGACATACTATCCATACCATAAATAAAGCTAAACTGCACTTATCAAAGTAACCAAACTACGATTTCCTTGGTTTATGATGTTTGTTGTGCAAATAAAGTTAGCTAGCAAGTCTGGTTTTCACAATGGGTTCCCCAGTTATGCTGATAAACCCTACTTGCATAGACTAAAGTGATAAGATCCAGAAAATAATATTTTCTGGAAGTCCTCACAGGCTTGTATCTAGTCAAGAAGCTAAGCTACTATAAAGGAAAACTACAACTAGTTTTTGCTTCAGTCACTAAACTTGGGAGAACCAAGCTAAAGCAATGCAAAATAATGAATTTGTAGCAGTTTGGTTAGCAATGTAACTGTACAAGGAGAAAATTAAATTTAAAAACATTCTTTCCAGACCATATCGCCACATGTTATGATGCATGTAATATATGGCATGCCCTATGTAGATTTTTTAGCTCTCCTTCTGAAAAATACATCTATGCACATACTACAATTACATTGCAGCTACAACATTTCATATCTGACCAGAAATTAAAATGTGAATTTCCATTTCTCAGCTCCAACTCAATCTACTGTTGTGATCTTGCAGCAATATTTTATCAGCCATTTTTTCTGAAAGCTATAGAACATTTAGATACCTCAGTTATTTATTTATTGGCATTTCTGTCAGGCAATCACCATCACAATACTCAAATGACTCCTGGGTGAATTCCGTGCCACTCTGCGTGCACAGAATTCATATCCCGCAGATTTCTTTGCTTCCCCACAGAAAAATGACTTTGACAGGGAAGCTGCAAGAGCAGTCACGCACCACTCCCTAGCAGCGCAGGTACAACATTTCGGGCACCCAGAGTAGCCGGCTGAGAGGTAAACCAGCACAGGACTGAGCCAGTGGCTCCCACCCTGAGCTGGGTCAGCTGCTAGTCCTAGCTTGGATGGAGGCAGGAGAGGACAGGACTCTCTTCCCCTGCAAGAAGTAGCCAGGGCAGGGTCAGACCAACCCCCAGAAACCTCCCCCAGCGGCAAGAAACATCCTCCCCTGCTTCCTGCCTCCATCACTCCTCAGCTGTGGGGGGAGGGGTCACTGTACAGGGAGCTGCTCCCACATCCACTCAACCCCTGTGCATCCAGACCTCCCATACTCAGACTTCCCTGCCAAGCCTCACCTGGTACATCCAGAACCCTGCTGACCCTCCATGCCCAAACCCCACCCCACTGAACCTCAACCCCTGCATCTGGAGCCCCCTGAACCCAGACTTCCAGCCCCTCATCCCTGCACCCAGATCACCCCCCCACTGAGCTCCCTGCACTCAAACCATCAACCTGAGCCCCCATATCCAGACCCCACCCCACTGACCAACAACTGTACCCAGACCCCACCCCACCAAGCCCCATTCCTCCAGCACACAGACTCCCCCCCCACTGAGACCCCTACACCCAGACCCCTCCGCTGAGCCCCCAAAACCTTCATCTGGAAGCCCCTGTAGAGTCCCATCGCTCCTGCACCTGGAACTTCCCCACTGAGCCTCTGTGCATCCAGATCCCCCCACACCTAGACCCCCCACTGAACTGCCTGCAGACAGATTGTCCCACATGGAATCCTCTCACCCCACAGTGAACCCCTCCACATTTGGATCCTGCCTGATTGAGCCTATCTGCCCCACACCTGGTGCAGACAGACAGACAGACATGGTCCCTGGGTGTTTCTGGGGCAGGCCCTGGCCTTGTGCTGTGTCAGGGTCAGATGCAGCCTCACCACTGAGTTGTGTCCTAGAGGTGGGATGGCTGCAGGGTGATCTTCCACCTTCATGCAGCCAGTGGCCTTGCTCCCCACTGCCATGCTTGAGCCTCTGCATTTGACAAATAAAACCTGTCAAATTTTAAAATACTGTGCACAGAATTATTAGATTTTGTCATCACAGAATTTCCTCAGGAGTATCAAAGTATTCTGATATGCACAGAAGGTCAAACTATGCCTTAAGGATGCACCACATGTAATGGAATTGGATGCAATTTGCAGTGAAAATTGTTGAATGCCAACAAAAAACCTGGACAGGGATTACACTCTGTGATGGTACCTGCTGAGGGGATAAAAAGATCATACTTTATGACAATGGTCCCCAAACTTTTCTTCTGGCGGGTGCCAGATGAAGGACCATGGCAGCGGTCGAGCACCTGCTGAAATGCCGCCGAATTTCAGCGGCGACATCTCTCGATAAGGTCACTTGTTGGCAGCAAGTGGCATCATCGATGGGTGTCGCTGCCAAAATGCTGCTGAATTTCAACGGATGCTCGACCACCAGCTAGGACATGGGCGCATTTAGCCACCCTCGCGGGCACCACATTGGGGACCCCGCTCTATGACATAAGGTGTTAAAAGCTACATCCATCTACTATACATTCTCAGAAGGAAAAAATTGCTACTTTAAAAGCAGTAAGAACACATGTTCTTAACCTAGTTTTGCTCACCTTGCCACTACGTATCGTTAACGAATCTCAGAAGCAATTCATAGGAGGGGCACATTTTTGTCATACAAGTCATCCGTTCAGCTTAGCTCTTCCTTATTTGACAATATGATGTAATTTCCTCCTATAATATACTTTTAGAAGGAGACTTCTGTTAATTTGGAATGATAGCTAACCCTTTGTGCTGTTTTTAACATTTAACCATTTCAGATCCTAATTAGAAAGCCTACTGATGTTACTATTTAATCTACTTCCTGAAACTCATGGCATACTGTAATTAGGCTTTGAAAATCTAGTTTCTCCAGTGGTCATTATATAATGCCAAGAAACCCACATCCGGCAAACAATCCTAATAACATGACTTGTTTGAAACCATTTGTTTTATACATAATTGTATCTTATTTGTAGAGCACCGTAAGTGTCCTCAGTGCTTTTCAGAGCAACAAGACAGTCTCTAATCCACAGCTGTGATCTAAATCACAGACTAAAAATTCAATCTTTATTTGGATTTTTCAACCATGAGCATCAATCTTTAGGAACATTATATAAACAAAACAGACTTAAAATATATTGGATAACCCTTAGACAAACTGATCTCTCAAGCACCTGCTTTGTCTCAATCTCAAAAAGCTTCATGGACAAGTTATGTTTTAGGGTGAGATTTCAGTGAAGAGAGAGTGGTAGGCTGGTGCACACAGACACGAAGACTGTTCAAATCATGAAGGGCAGCAAGTAGGGTGAAGATGACAAAGGAACAAATAGCTTGTAAAAAGATGGACAATAGGTAGAAATAAAAGCAGAGATGGGCAGAAGAGGAGTTGTGCAGAAGCTTAAAGTTGTGGCAGAAGGAGAACAGCTAAAGGAATTAGAACAGCTGTGGGAGAAAGTGATTTTTGGATGGACTGAAGGGACTTTTCTATTTGCCATCTACAGGGGACTTAGCTCAGGTTTTAACTGTACTTAATTTAGTGATCCAAAAAACAGTATTTCGGGGAACTTCTAAATTGGGGACTAAAAACTAACAATCAAGTAGTGAAATGAGTGCCCTGCCTCTGCTTGTCAGATTTCAGCCTCATGCTCAGCCTTGGTATACAGCAGTGGTTCCCAACTACTCCATTTTCAGGAGTCTAATTTTGGCTCTGGTTAGCGCGGCTTTTGCTTGAGCCCCAGGAGGCAGGGCTTGGGCTTCAGCATGTATCTTAGCTTCATGGGGCCCCTGCTTGCCATCCCCTAATGCAGGCCCTGCACTTGCAACCGCCCTAAACCCACCCTCTGGTTGAGAAACATTGATATTGTAGATATAGGCAGTGACTTCTTTATACTGCTCTATGAATTTTTAGCTTGTACTGACTTTGCTAATGCTTTTTATGTAGCCTGTTGTAAAACTAGGCAAATATCTAGATGAGTTGACATACCTCCTGGAAGATCTCTACTGCCACCCCCACTCCACTAACGGGAGTATGTGTACCCCTGGTTGACAACCACTGGTATATAGTATCATGAAGTCTTACAGTGGATATAGCCAGCTCACATTTAAAAAATAAAAGATAAACCATAACTGGCTTAAATTATGCCAACACCTAAATAACTATACTAAATTTGATAAATTCCACATTACTGTACCAGAAATTCAGAATTAAGACTTTTCACTTTTACAATACAATACCTCATGTGCTGGAAAGGAGGGAAGAGTTCGGGTCAGGGTCAAAGTGAGGGTCTTGCATCAAAACTTTAGTTTCCTCTCTCCAAAAGAAAGGTGTTAACTAAGTCCTAAAGAAACCTATCAGCTTTCTGTCTGGGGCACACTTGATGAAAGCTTATTAGATTATTTGTATTTCAAAGGCAACTTGCAAAAGACAGACAAATGGGTTTTGTGGCCTTTTTTAGCTTCTCTATGGTACATAAAGAAGGCCTGAGAGGCTTGGTTAAAATATTCTGCTTGTTTTTTTACATGAGAAATGCAGACCACATCTGCCCTGGAGAACTCTATGATGGTGGTAGAACTACTAACAACAATATCAAGAGAGACTAAAAGAGCAGACTTCAGTTTGGCAATTTAAATTGTAGGTTTGTTGTTTGTTTTTCCTACTACCTATTTTAACTCTGGTGTCTATTCAGTACTGAAGACAAAGGCTGTCTTTGTTAAAGATTCACACTCTCCTCTTTCTCTCCTTTCCCCCGCCCCTTCAATTAATGTGTATGAGCTCACAACAAACACCCGAGGCAAGCCCCCACTCCCCTGCCTCCCTGTGCCAAGATTAGGAAAGTAGATCCAGCATTCACAATCTTTTCAAAAGGTAAAGGTAGAGGCCGTCTACACTGGCAACTAAAGGACAAAACAGTGTTAAAAACCCACCCCTCAAAGACAAAAGTTTTGCCAACAAATAGAGCTTTGGAGAACTCTTTGGCAGGAACACGAACTTTTCATTGTGCAGGGGGAGGTGTGCTCAACTCCCCCTGCCCCGCCCCCCGCCGGCCACTGCCCTCACCCTGCCCACACTCCAGCCCTTCCGTCAAGGCCACACCCCACCCCCACCTCTTCCAGACCCTTCCCCTGAGTGCACCATGTTCTCCATCCTTTCCCTCCCCAACAGCTGATTGCAGAGGCAGGAGGCACAAGGAAGGAGGGAGAGGTGCTGATTCGTGGTGCCTGGCAGTGGGCAGGAGGCGCTGCGGGGAGGGAAGGGGAAGGTGCTGATATGGGGGCTGTTGGTAGGTGCTCATCACCCATCATTTTTTCCCTGTCGGTGCTCCAGCCAGAGAGCACCCATGGAGTCTGTGCCTATGGGTGGGATAGCTCTCTCCTGGCAACAATCAGCAACTACACTGCACACCGTTTAGTGGCACAGCTGTAGCAGCATAGTCAAGAACACTGGGAGCTGGTGGAAAGAGTGCCTCTGAACACTGGTGTGCATCCTTCAAACACTGTACAATAGAATTCAAAAACCTGCCAGTGACCTTGTCCCACAGAGCCTTTGCCATCCAATATACCATCCTTATCTGCAGACCAGAAATAACAGTATAATTTAGCCATGATCTATTAAGAACTCTCGAGCTGTGGATAAGTTCCATGAGACCACTGAAGTTTCAAAGTCACTATACACCATTCATATTGAGCAATTAGAGTAGTGTGCATTCACAGGAAGTGTACAGAATGAAGATATATGTTATACATAAAGTGTACAGTGCTGTCTTCGGTTTTGAACATTACAAACAGGCTATTTTGGGGGAAAAAAGCTATGAGCATATTAAGGGCTAGAGTGATGAAGAAAATTTCAGTCATCTTAAATTAGTATGCAAAAACAGCATCTGAACCCACAAAATGCCTTCAGTTAAAGGTTAACAAATAGACTAGAAGGAAAAAGTTGCTACTACCCACTCTGATGGTTCATTCCGGGGGGGGGGGGGGGGCTTAATAGTCGAGCCGGAGCAGGTCCGGGAGGAGGCTTAAGAGTCGAGAGCAACAAAAATGACCAGGGGATGGAACATCTTAAAAAGAGTGGGACCTGTTCAGCTTAGATGACTGGGAGGGGGGGGGGGGGGGAATTATGACAGAGTTATAACTCTTGAAAACAAGTGTGTAATGGAAATACTAGACCTATAAGTAGCCAAATTAAAGTGTGCTGCAATAAGTTAGACAGTAAATGTGTGACGTGTAACTAGTTTTTATAAAAAACTAAATTCCCCCCTCCCCCCCCAAAGCTTCCTTTCTATGGTGCTTACAAAGTCTATATGTTGGTGCAGACTTTTAAACTATACATTTGTTTTCTCTGTAACTTCTACAGCTTGGTGACAGAGTAAAGCTGTACCTGCAATTTCAGTTACAAGCTTTCAAAGAAACAAAAATAAATCATCTTTTTCTGGCTCAGTTTCTTCATTCCTAACAGAAGATTGTGCTAATGTGCCAACAACATTTTAGGATGAAGAATGCGGACCTCAATGCTGGTGCAATACTTAAGCACATTGAAGTCACCGAGTACTGACGTGAGTAAAGTTGTACATACATACATGTTTGTAGGATCATGGCTTAAAATTGGAACATATAGTATATAATTAAATTCCCTGGAGCCTGCTCAAATAGCACTACAACATCTAGGAGGAGGCCAGGTTAAATAATAAACAGGAAAATGTCTCCCCATACCATTCTGAAATCCAAATATTTAGTTAACCACTGCACTTATTAAATAAGAAGTTAGCATGATAATTATGACTGAGAGAAGCAAGGGTAGACGGGATACAAGTGTTGTCTTTTCTGGATCAACAAAAGTAAAAAAAAAAAATCACTAATTTTTGGACCCAAAATACCTTGTCTTCAGATACTGGCAGGTGACTCAAAAGTTAGGTGATTCTGTAACTTCGTTTGTCCTATAACACATCATTACAAACGCAATAGTTTTTCTTTCAGGACCACTGTGACTAGTCTGAAATAAGGTAAACAATTAATGGTGAAGATGGACTAAAAGACTTCCCCTGCCTTCCAGAGAACTTGGAGCTAAAGTTTTAGTCACAGGCCCTGAGCTCTGCTATGATCCCAGTATCTGTAAACTGAACTTAGGGAAGCACTTAAAGCAGGGGTTCCCAAACTGTGGGTCAGAACCCTAAAGTGCATCATGAACCCACTTTAATGGGGTCCCTGGGGCTGGTGTTAGATTTGCTGGGGTCTAAGGCCAAGGCCAAAGTTACATGCCCCCTGCCCAGGGCTATAGCCCTTGAGCTTCAGCTTCGGCCCCCCAGCCCAGGGCGGGGGGGGCTCGGGCTCCAGTCCTTCTGCCTGAGGCCACGTAGTAATAGGTGTTGTCAGGAGGGGGTCACGGTACAATGACGTTTGAGAACCACTGACAAAGTACAACTGAAAAAAAGGTTAGAGCTCCGGCACCTCTAGCTAGAGCCTGAGCCCTAGGACTCAGTCCAGTCTACGTGGGGCCAAACCCGCTCTGCTAGAACCGGGATAAAAAACAGCCGCTGACGAGCACTTGCCTTAAACGGTCACTGACCCGCAGCGCCGAGCGCCGTCCGTCTCGAGGGGCCAGGAAACAGCCGGGCACTTGGGGCTTCAGCCGCCCCTGCCCTCACCCGGCAGCTGCCTGGCCGCCGGTCCCTCCCCACCCGGCTGGCAGGTGCACCTGAAACACCCAGACGCCTCCGCACAGCTGCGGCCCCAGCCCGAGCCACGGGTGCGTGACTCACCCGCCAGTCACGGTCCTGCCGCCTCCGGGCGCTGCTCTGCCGGCGCCGCGGCTCGCCCCCTCCCAGCGCTGCG
>NC_133791.1:121862-208737 GCF_003597395.2 Chelonoidis abingdonii | reverse complement strand
TCAACGTCACTACCCGCAGCGCCGAGCGCCAGTCCGTCGCGAGGGGCCAGGGAAACAGCCGGGCACTTGGGCTTCAGCCGCCCTGCCTCACCCGGCAGCTGCCGGCCGCCGTCCCTGCCCTCACCGAGTCGGGCAGGTGCACCTGAACCACCCAGCTCCTCCGCACAGCTGTGCGGCCCCAGCCCGGCCAGCGGGTGCGTGGTTGACTCACCCCAGTCACGGTCTGCCGCCTCCGGGCGCTGCTCTGCCGGGCCGCGGCTCGCCCCCCCCAGCGCTGCGGCCAACGCGGGCGCCCCCGCCAGCCCTGGAGCGCACGCGCCTTCGCCTTCGGCTGCGCCGCGGAGGCTCCGGGCCCGCCGCGCTGCGGGCAGCGGCTGTTCCCCGGAGAAGCCGCGACTCTGGTGCGGCGGCCGCAGGAAAGCCAGGCTGGAGGAGCCGGAGGCCCAGCGACCTCCCCGTAGGGCCCAGCTGCCATGGCAACGAGCGCTTCCGGAGAAGCCGTGCCCAGGGCGCAGTGGCGGCGAGCGCCGGGTCTCTGGTGGGGCGCCCCGCGGGGGGGGGGGGGGGGGGGGGCAGCTCCCAGCGCAGCCCGGCAGCCCCAGGAATCACTCACCCAGACGGCGCCCCGGCTCCGCACATCCCTGCCCGCCCTGAGGGAACTGCGCGTGCGCCGCACTCCAGCCCGGCTACCACGATCCTAGTAAATCCTGCCCGCCCGGGGCTCGCTGCCGCCTTTCATAGGCTGGTGGGCGCGGCCAACCCTGTAGACCACGCCCCTGGTCGCCCCCCCCCCCCGCCGGCTTCAGAGATAAGCCTTAAAGGGGCAATGGCCAGCTGGCGTGCGCGAGACAGGAGTCGGTGTGGGGTCCGCCAGTGGCACGTTCAGCTGCGCAGGTGGAGGGTTGCTCTAGCAACGGCTCCTCGCGTGCAGGCTGCCGCATAGTCTGGCCTTATTCCTTCCGCTCCAGCACTGTCCTGCTTGCATGGCCTGCCTCTGTGCAGCCGCCTGCACAGCCAGCCCGTGGGTGCCACTGCTGTGCAAGGGCCTAATGCTCAGAGCACTGCCCCGCTGTGGTCTGTGCCTATGGGGCTAGATGCAGGATGGCCTAGTGGGTAGGGGAGAAGAGGGGACGTTCAATTCACTGCTTTGCAACAGAAGCCAGGTGACCTTGGGCAAGTCACCAGGGCTGATGGGGGGGGGGGGAAGTTGGTCCAAATTACCAGAGCCTAGCAGTTTGGAAGGGGGCCCAGGGTGTGGCTTCCCCAGCTTTGTTGGCCCTGTTTAGCCAGTCTGCCCTTGCTGGAGGGCCCAAAAAAATTTTTCACCAGGGCCCAAACCCACTCTCGCCAGCCGTGCAAGTTACTTAGCCTCTCTGTGCCTCAGTTCCCTGTCTGTGAAACAGGGTTAACAACAGTGCCCAATCTGACAGGCGTTGAGTGACCACATGGTAGCTTGGGGAATGCTCAGCTGCAGCATTAATGAGGATAAAGACAGATGTATAGAATGCTCCACATTTGTTCATAAAAACGTATTTCAAAAGTTTGACCCTGTTAACACACAGAATTGTAGGGCTGGAAGGGACCTAGAGAGGTCATCTAGTCCAGTCCCCTGCACTTATGGCAGGACTGAGTATTATCTAGACTATCCTTTACAGATGTTTGTCTAACCTGCTTTTAAAAATCTCCAATGACAGATTCCACAACCTCCTTAGGCAACTTATTTCAGTGCTTAACTGCCCTGACTGAAAGTTTTTCCTAATGTCCAACCTAAGCCACCCTTGCTGCAATTTAAGCCCATTGCTTCTTGTCCTATCAGAGGTTAAGGAGAACAGTTTTTCTCCCTCCTTCTTGTAACAACCTTTCATTACTTGAAAAATTATCATGTCCCCTCTTGGTCTTCTCTGCTCCAGACTGAATAAACCCAATTTTTTCAATCTTCCCTCACAGGTCACATTTTCTAATAATTTTTGTGGACAAATTCAGAATCAATAGTATGTTGACAACTCCCATCTTAACATTTGTCTTTCTACAGATATGACCAAGATCTCATAATGCCTTGAAGAAAAATAGATTAATAGATTTTAAGGCTAGAAGAGACCATTAGGATAATTCCATCTGATCTCCTGCATAACACAGACGGTAGTACCTAATGCCCCAAAAATCTGCATCAGTCCCATAACTTCTGCTTGAGCTACAGAGAGCATATCTTTTAGAAAGGGATCTAGCCTTGATTAAAACACTTAAATAAATGGATGAAAAGCAGCTGACTCAGGCCTAAACCAGGGAAGACAGAATTGATATTGGTAGGAAGAGACAGACATTCTAGAGAGGTGACTGAAACCTTGTCCTCAATAGAGGATAAAATTATAAGTCATCCACACATCAAGGAGGTGTGCATCATACTGTACTCTTCTCTATTGTTGGACAGAGACTGAAACAGTGATGAGGATGACCTTCTCCCATCTCCAGGTGGCCAGAATATTCTGCCCTTTGAGACAATGACCTTTCCATCATGATCAATGTCTTTCCTCTGTTCCAGTTTAGATTTCTGGTGGTGAAAATGAAGGCATTATGGACATTCAACATGTATAACATATAGCCACTGGCAAATTAAGAGACTGAGAGCACATCAGTCTAAGCACCACATGATCCACTGGCTCCCTATATATTTCTGGGTCCACTTTCTATTAATGTCATATCAAATTGAAAGCTTATGCTCAAATAAATGGGTTAGTCTCTAAGGTGCCACAAGTACTCCTGTTCTTTTTGCAGATTGAAATCTATAAATCCCCTAAAACACATTTTGCTACCTTTACACTGCGTAGTACCTTAGTATTGCTTTCAATGGCATTACTTCATGTGAATAAGGTGGCAAAAGTAGGCCATAGTATTAGAGATTGCCTCTCCAGCTGCTATCCACTGAGAACATTCTATTCTGGAAGAACTTTGCAATTGACAGAGCCAAGATGAGACTCTTGGGACCCTGGAACAGAGTTTTCTTGATGGTCATTTAGATTGCAATCTCTGTAGGGCGGGAATTTTTTTTATTTTATGTTTGTATAGTGGCAGCACAATGTGGCCCCAATCCTAACTTGAGCAATAGCACAGTAATATAAATAAGTAGTAGTAAGAAGATTCCTGACAGTGTAACTCATAACTGCAGGAGACCAAACTGAGTGTTTTCAGAACACAATGCAATTTTTGGAGAAAAATGTCCCACTGTCCTCTAGAACTACAATTTTTTTTCACGTGACCAGATACTGAGAATAAGGTTGGAAAAAATTAGGAAGACGATGAATAGAGAAAAAGAAAATGAAAGAAGCATGGGGGATTGGTGAGGGTCAGGTCTCTTTGGACAACTTTAGCTCCTGATATCATGGCATATCCTTTATTCAGTTACTACAAGCCATGGCCTTGGGAATGCTAGAAATAGAAAGATAACTAGTATCACATTAGCAAAATATACACGCAGGAAAAATGGATAGAGCCAGACGAACAAAGTAGAGACTTCCTAATTTAACAGTCTCAGCTATCATTTTTAATTTTCTTCCTTTGGGAAGTCAACTAAGTTCCAAGGGGAAACTGCATCGTTTGTTGCAGCAGGTGATGGTTTATTGGACCAGGCCTTAAATCTAGGTTTTGTTTTTCTTTTTTCTGTAGAGGCAAGCGAGTAGCTGACTGAACTACTGTGCAAGCTCATTTCAGGAAAAAGCTGCATGAGAAGGGGATGTTTCATGAAACCCAGGGAACAGAAGGCTCATTGTTCCACTTTGAGGATTTTTCTTCATTTACGCTATCCCCTTGATCTGCCTAGCACACCTTGATTGTCCATTGACACTAATAAAGGTAGTTAGTTAATCCTGCTTTAGACTAGATAAACTGTTGGTCTCCTAGCAGACTGGCATGCATGCAACTTGGGGGTACTTTGAGAGAGGCTGGATATTTTAAGAAAACACCATCTTCAATTTCTTGTACTGACCCTGGTTTACAATTTCCTCTACTCAGCTGCAGTTTATAAAGTCATATTTTACAGTCAGCAGCCTTCAATAGCTGCTAATGTCCTGAGAATTGTCCCCTAGGGCAACATCAGCTGTGATTTTTCTGAACATAAGAACTAAAATGATTAAAGTTTCTAAATTTCAGGTTTAGTAATAATGCTCTTCTATTTCAATAGCTCCTTTCATCCACTAGGATCCCAAAGTACTTGACAAATCTGGGTGTGATCCTGCAGTCCTTACTCAGGAAATCTGTTGAAAGGCACCATACTTAGGAATCACTTCTCTATCACTGTGGGAAACACAGCAACACTACATAACATGGTAGGGCAGAGAATGAAGGGACAACACAATATGCAGTTGAAATTCACAGAGAATTTTGATGGGCAAAATAATCTAGGTTAAACAACCTTTTTTTTTTTTTTAAACAAAAAGTACCACATCAGTTTTAAATGATCCCAGGTGGCCAGGACCTAAGTTTTATGTCTCATCTATGAAACACTGTTAAAGGGTTTTTAATATTGCAATAGGGTGTTTTGAAATATTTTGACATTTATAATTACTGTTCACAACTGAATCCACATTAATCAACAATGCTAGAGAAAGAGGTTATTAAAGAAATAGGTCAAATAATTCTCAAACTTCTTGCAGGTTGTTTGAGTTAACACTTTTCATTATGAACTAGTTTGTATGTTTCCAGCTGGTTTATGAGTATACACACACACACTTACAGAAAGGTCCTCTGGAATTTAATGGACTATATATGGAAAGAAAAATATATCCCCTCTACAGATTTCTATGAAATAATTAACAAACCTAAATCAAGGTTAGCACTTTATATTAAGTTCTGTAGGTAGTTCTAAAGTCATTTCTGTAGAACCTATTACATTTTTATAGAATCCTATTTGTTAAACCCTACTAAATTCTACAGGATTTTTTTTTTTATAAAAGTATGGAGAGCAACAGATATGATTTGAAGTTTATGTGCTTATCTCTTTCATTCATAAGGCTGTGGGAAGGGACAGTGCGCCCCTCCCAACTTGATAAATTGGAATAAATATTAAATGAAAAGCCACGTGTTAAAAATACCCTTACACTGTTTCTGTGCCACAGCTATATGCTTAACTGACATGACAACTGTCACCTAAATTAGAAGGCATCACCAAAGACATACGTGTAACTATTTTGCTACCTCCAAACTTGGCTGCTCCTCTCTCATGATCGGTCCTTGAATCCTCTGTTCAGTGAGGTCTCTCCCAACAGACAGAAAGCAATTTGTGTTTCTCAAGTTGTCTTTCTATCATTTGCTTCCACTGTAGCTTCAGTTCTCTGCTTTTCCTTTCAGGCTTATTTCTTTACTCAAATTCAGTTCCTGACTTCTTCCTAGTGAATATTGCCAGATACCAAACACATATTTCCTGGAATTCTCTCTAATTCCTAATTTCACTTCCAGAACTGTTTTTTCTTTTCTGTGTTCAACTTTATAACCATTATTAGTTATTATGGGGAAATGCAGAGATTATGTATTGATGGCTCTGTAGATTCACATTACCCAAAAAATCCAAGAAAATAATTTCTGTAAGTCTCATTGCAAAAACAGTTAGTATTTCTGCCCTCTAAAAATACTTAAACTACTTTCACAATACAGGTTTCTGGAAAGATGCTGAGTCTCATTAATTAAGCCACCAGGGTGTGCTCACTCTCCCTTCTAAGTAATGTCAAACACTTCACTAGGAGATGCAAGAAATTCCAAACCCAAGGCCCACAGTGCAATGGAATATATATACAATGTAATGTGTCTGTCCATCCAATCTAGAGGGGAATGTTATATTTTCTTTACTGACCTCATCACAAAGGGGATGGGACATTTGTGAATTTCATATGCTTTGTTCATAGTAACAGTTGCTTTATCTTTGGAAAAACTGATTTTGTTCACTTAAAATAATTTGCTTTTTTCTCTATGGAATAAAAACAATTTTGAAGGGTCCTCTGTTTTCTTCATGCTACTGAGACATTGAAAATGAGAAGTTTAAACTGTGGTCAGTAACCCAACAAGGGCCTAAACTCATGGGACTTAAGAATGTTGAGGATGCTCTCATTAAAGTCTGTCTCCTTTCTCCCTCTTTCAGCGATAGGGAGGAAAGCGTTGGTTTTCTTTAACTGTAAGAAGAAATAACCTAAGGGTTTTATTCTCAACTAATTTTCTGAAACTCTGTGCTCATAAAGGTTTAATCAGTTAAACTTCCCCATACTGTGTTTCTTTTGTTCATGGAATGAGCTCTTTATTAAGGAATTGGAAGAAATCCAAGGCTTAAAATGTCTAGTTAACTAACCAGCATCATAACAGTTACCAACCAGCAATGTAAATCTTAACTGTGTTGGGGCCACAGTATGTAAAAGTGATTTTATTTTTGGGAGGAGTTAGGAATGTCGAGCACTCAGCACCTCCTGGACTTGACCTACATAGTAACTTGCTGAAAACTGAACTAGTTTCGGCTGGTACACCCTGCTGTATGTTTCATACATATCTATCGACTTTTTGAGTGAGTGGTATGCTGCCTAATTTTACATTTAACAATGAATAAGCCCTTTCCTTCTGTACATGCAGCAGGTGAGCTAAGGGAGGAAACCATCCTAAACTGTTTCTTTTGTTAATTTGCCATACACTGAGTGATGCCATAACAAAATACACTATTTGTTTTTAATGGTATGAAAAGGAAAATGCATGTCACCGGACCCCATCTGTTCCAGGGTTTTTGAGAGTTCTGGCTTCACTGCCATGTAAAGGCTACCCTTGGGAGCTTTCCACTATCATTGTAGTGGCTTGCTTGGACATCCCTTCCCAAAGTTTCATGCAATGATAAATCCATACTGACATGGGAAGTTTTGTTGGAATTCTCAAGAATGTTGTAAAAGCAGAAAAGAGTCCTGTGGCACCTTATAGATTAACAGACGTAAAGGAGCATGAGCTTTCGTGGGTGAATACCCACTTTGTCGGATGCAAGAATGTGGTGTCAATGTTCTTACATGGCACATTGGGATGTCTGTGTAGACAGACGCAATGGAACAATAATAATTAATGACAACACATTGCGTTTCTACAGCACCTTTCATCTGAGGACCTCAAAGTCCTTTACAAATATTAATGAATTAGATATTAGTAGTGATGGCATTTGGAAAGCAGTGTGCAGTAAAACTATTTCAGCAAATAACAGGTTGGCCATTTCCTTGTATAAAGGCAAATGCTGCACTCCTAGTACCAAATGTATGTGAGGGTATAAAAGGTAGCACTCACAAAATGGTATCCACCAGCAAGTGCTGCTAGCTTCTATCTGATCCAGAGAAAACTCCAAATAGTAATACATATCTCCTGGAGGTAAGAGTGCCTGATCTCCTTTTGTAATATAAAGGCAAAAGGAATGATGAAACCAACTCTACTGTGCAAATCTGCAGTTGGTTTCTCTTTTGTTATCTTCCCTTTGGGGCATCCTATATAGCAGGGGTTGGCAACCTTTCAGAAGTGGTGTGCCGAGTCTTCATTTAATCACTCTTATTTAAGGTTTCGTGTGCCAGTAATACATTTTAACATTTTTAGAAGGTCCCTTTCTATAAGTCTATAATATATAACTAAACTATTGTTGTATGTAAAGTAAATAAAGGTTTAAATGTTTAAGAAGCTTCATTTAAAATTAAAATGCAGAGCTACCACCCCAGGATCGGTGGCCAGGACCCAGGCAGTGTGAATGCCACTGAAAATCATCTACATGCTGTCTTCAGCACGCGTGCCATAGGTTGCCTGTCCCTGCCGTATAGCTTTCCTTCAATGGAAATAGATCTCCCCCTTGGACTCTCATTCTTATTGGTGAATGGCTCTCTTATAGTCCTTATCACATAGGTCTGCTGCTATGGCACCATACAAATAAAGTTATTAACGGGGGGGGGAGTGGGAGGGTTTTATCAAGTTAGTTGGAAGCATGTCAGAAATAAAGAATTTCTCTAAAGCTGGGTGTATGCACAAGCAAGTGAACTGGTTTTATTTTATGGAAAGAGAGAAAACATGGAAAATTAAAAATGAGACCTAACAGAGAGAAAAATAGCAGTGAGGCAAGGCATTCAGTTGTGTTTGTGCACTGCACTATGGTGAGGTGCAGAGGGGGTTGGTATACTGCACTGGGGTGAGATTCTGCAGGGCACTGCATTGCATGGGGGTCAGTTGTATTACAGGGAATGTAGTCAGTGATAGTACATTGCAGCAAGGTTTGAGCACTGCAGGAATTGTATTCTATTTATTGCTGGTGCACTGCACTTGGATGGCAAATAATGTTATGAATGGAGCATTGCACTAAGGTGTGGTGAACTACACTGGGGACTGTGAGGTGACTACATGTTTCTGTTGAGGGGGATTTGAGTAATCTGAAAATCACTGCTAGGAATTAACCCCACCCAACCCCCAGTCTGCATATATGCATTAGGCAAAGAGCTGTAATGTGTACTTGCCTTGCATGTGGCACTAATAGTTCAGAGTGCTATTATCACAGACCAGTGCAAATAGAACATCTTTTAACTTCAGACTGCTGATTTTACCCCCAAACCCATTTCTGCAGTATCCTGGGAATACTCACTGTTTCATTTTTTAATCCTTGACAGTGTCTGAGCACCTTTGGCCCAGCAAAGGATCATTGTGCTTGCTCCTGGATACATCCCTGCAAGGTCTCCAGCCATATCTTTATGTGGTGTTAGATGCTTCTTGTATTATTAGAACTGGGAGCACTGGCTGTTAGGAGTCTGAAAGGACAGGAAACAGGAAGGATGGGGGAGGAGTTGAGGAGGTGGAGTGAGAATTACAGAGGGTGCAGCTGCAGCTTGGTAAAGAGGTTTCCACTGTAAAAATAAAGTCCTGTTGAAGCTTGTTAGTACCTTGCCTGCTTGATACAACATTTTGGTGACGAGGATGGATTTTCTGCCTCTGAACCCACCTGCGCCCTTTCTGGAAAGCCCAGGTGAGCTTCCAATTGCTTTTACTGCCTGGATCCATGTTTGAGACTTATCTGCTTGCCATCAGTGCTACAGAGATTTCTGAAGAAAGAAAGTGTGCTCTGCTAATCCACTGCCTTGGAGCAGAAGGGCAGCATATATTTTATACTTTTCCCCTTCCAGATGATAAATAAGAGACTGGACTCAGTGCATTAAAGAACTCTTTTGTGCCAAAAGTGAATGTAGTATTTAATCGCTACAGATTTCGCCAGCGTGAGCAGAAACCAGGGGAGACTATAATGCAATATATTGCTTCCCTGAGGAGTCTGATTGTAACTTGTGATTTTGGGAATATGGCAGATGAGATGATTAGAGACCAGCTCATTGAGAAAACATTCATGTTTCGTGTAAGAGAACACTTACTTCTAGAACCACAACTTACGCTGGAAAATAACCACTGTTACTCAGATTGAGTCAGCTACAGCTGAAGCCAAAATAATGAGCAGGATACAGGAGGCACAGTCCAGGCTGTGACTCCTTTGCAGAAAAAAGTTCACTATCGCTGCAGACAAACAACTGCAAAAGGAAAACTAATAAAAAGCCACTGAATCAGCAAATGCAAAATACAGTAAAAGCGTGCTTTCACTGTGGATCCCCACACCATCCTGCAATGTACACAGGATGTCCAGCAAAAGTAGCTCAGTGCAATAATTGCAGAAAGATTAGGCATTTTGCTAAAGTATGTGCAGTAGCCAGTTCAATAAACAGGTGCATGCAGTTCCAATACCAGATGTTCCTGTGCTGGGTGTGGCCAAAACACTAGTGCACGTATTCCAGAACAGATAAAGTGCACTGTAAACATCTCCTCCATACCCTCAGGCAAATCACACTCTATTCAGTTAATGTTGGACACTGGCTCAGCGGTATCTATACTACCTGATTCCATCTATTTGCATTACTTTAAAGATGTGCCCCTTACTGAACCCAAACTTCAGTTGGTGTGCTGTTTGAAAAAACATATGCCAGTACATGGCTGCCTGCCAGCAATAGTTACTTTTGGTGATTGCTGTGTAACTGCAGAGTTCTACATTGTCCACAAAAGCACTCCTATCCTTGGCAGAGATTTATTGGCTGCTTTAAATCTTGGTAGTTAATGGATGAATTGATCTTCCTGAGCAAAGCACTCTTGTGGTACACACACCAGTTTCAGCTGGGACCCAACACCAGGTTGAGGAGAAACTCGGCTGTGCTTATGGGATTTATGCATAAAGTTAAAATGTTGAATAATGTGATGCCTGTATGACAAATTACAGCCAGGGATGGACTCTCAAACTGAAGGGTAAAGAATGGTGTCTCTAGCCTCTGTTCATCAGAAGATGGAGATGGATGGCAGGAGAGAGATCACTTGATCATTGCCTGTTAGCTTCACTCCTCTGGGGCACCTGGCATTGGCCACTGTCGGTAGGCAGATACTGGGCTAGATGGACCTTTGGTCTGACCCAGTGCGGCCGTTCTTATCTTATCTTAAGCACTTATAAAATCCCATGTCACTTGCCAAATGCATGATAAGACAGCAGTGATATGTACCCCTCTGTTACAGCCTGTTCCTCTTCCTGAATCTGCATGGGAAAAAGTGGTGATTGACATTGTAGGACCCTTTGATACTGCTCCAGTTGACTGTCATTATGCCATCACTTTAATAGACTATTTCAGTAAATGGCCTGAGGTAGTGTTTACATTACAAATTTCTTCTGCTACAATAATTAAGTTCCTCTTCAGTTGTTAGCAGGGAAGGTAACCCTAAAGAACTGGTTTCACATAATGCTAGTCAATTTACTTCCCTGGAGTTTGAAACTTTTCTAGCAGAGAGGAACGTTTTACACAGAAGGTCATCCCTATATTACCCTCAAGCCAATGGGGAAATTGAACAGTATAGCACAAGTTTGAAAGAGAGTTTGCAAACAACTAAACCAGAAGGGTGATTGTGGATACCCTTCACTACTAATTTCTTGCAAGCGTACCAGGCTACACGACATGCCACAATGCAAAGATCACCCACAGAGTTACTGCATGGGAAACAGATGAATACTAAACTGAACATTGCTAGGTTCTTAAAGGCACGACCTGATGCCCCAAACAAGGATGATGTAAGAAAAACAGTTGAACAGAACCAAGCAAAGTATAAGGCTTTCACAGACAAGCGGCGGGGTGCTAAGGAACCAAAGTTTGAGTGTGGTTCCTTCATTAGAATATGAAAACCTGGAATCTTACGCAAAGGGGACCATAAATTCACAGCTCCTCTTGAAATCATAGAGAAGAAGGACTTTACACCTATCAACTTTCTGATGAGTGGGTATGGAATGCTTCTTGTCTTGCACCTGCCTATGCACCAAAAGGAAATTATGCCAACACCCAGTCTGCATTGGATGACTTCACCATAGAACGAACACAACAAGACATTGCACTGGAACGGGGCTTGAGAGACGGCCTATCAGATCCAAATGACCACCTGCCTAGACTAGAGACTATGTTATGTAGTATCTACAGTGTTTTCAATGTAATATTTTTGCCAACAGTATAGTGTCTTGTTTCATATTTGTTCCTGTGGTTAGAACAACAGTGTTTATTTTATTTGGGAAAGTTTCTTAAGAGAGGAGGGAATGTGGTGTTTAGATGTGCTTGTAATTATTAGAACTGGGAGCACTGGCTGTTGGGAGTCTGAAAGGACAGGAAACAGGAAGGAGGAGGGAGGAGTTGAGGCAAAGTGAGTTACAGAGGGTGCAGCTGCAGCTTGGTAAAGAGGTTTCCACTATAAAAAAAAAAAAAAAAAAAGAGAGTCCTGTTGAAGCTTGTTAGTACCTTGCCTGGTTGATACAACACTTTATCAGTGGGTCCACTCTCCTTTCTGAGCCACTTTAGATGATAGTTAGGAACCGACTGAGTATGGCCTTAAATTTCTTTCTGCTATTGGGCCCTCAATGTCTTTAACAAAGTCCTGATTACCGGTTTGTGGCAGTGGGCTTTGGGGGCTGTTTTCCTTTTTACTGAATCATGACATTTAGTGATGACACCACTTATTGTTGGAACATACATGAGAGTATTTAGCAGTGATAGTAATAGTGTCCACTCTTTCTGAGTCACCATGGTGATTACTATGCTTAAGAATTTGCGTGTTCAGATGAGAAAGTTAAAAACTGTTGTCTCTACCCCATTTTTGCAATGTAAAAATACTTAAGGACTCTTATCTTCCTCATAACTCTATACACTTATAAACCACTTATCACCATATTATCTAATTATGTTAGGGGCAAGCCCAATGGTTATATATACTCCATATTTCTATAATTTCTCAGTCTCTTGAACTCTGCATTAAGTATGTGAACAGCATGGTTTGTTAATGCTGCTAATGACAGTTTCTGATTAGCAGTTTGATAGTGTAGAAGGAAGCTTTAAATCCCGTATCTGGGTTATTCTGCAGTTACAGGGAAGCTTGCCTTTTAGTTAAAATTCACAAGCATTTTATTATTACAAAAACTGGGAATATCCTGGTCTCCCACTTCTGCTGAAGAGAATGATAATGTCCCTGACCCAAAGTGCTGTAATTGCTGAAGAGAGTAGAAACACTGTTTCTGATGCTTTACTTTGATTAGCCATACTCCAGATTCATTAATCACAGTCAAATCCTTGCCGTTTATTCCTTAATTTTTACTTTCCTGACTCACTAATGGGGCAGATCTTTTCCATTTTCCAAGTACTGGCTGTAAGCAGAATTTTTGTGCACCACTTCTAGTCATTTCTGATGTCTCATGAATCTGAACAGCATTCTTAAGAGTGTTTGAAAAAAATGCTAAAAATCTCTTTTAAGATTGCAACATGATGAATTAAAGCCAATCTTTCTACCAGATTACAGTTCTTTAACATGGGAAGTAGAAAGCTTTATATTTCTGACCTCATTTCCCTTTTTAAATATAGGATGTCACATATATCTTATTGCACATTAATTCTGTGGATAACAATTTCCTTTGTGACCAAGCCTCTCTAAATAGTCGTCTCCTTGTTTTTCAATACTGCTGCTATAACATTTCTGAGCCTTGCATGGTTTGTTCATAGGAGATGTTGTCCCCAAACAGGGACTTGGTTTTATTTCTGAATCTTGGTAAGTGTGAATTATGGCTGGTTACTTCCTTAAGCAAAGATAAGCAGCTTAGCCATTCTTTACTCTTTCTTCACCTTTTTAATGACAAGAAAGGCTGCCCATGGTAAGTCATCAGTGAAGAAAATTAATGAGAAATTGCCCCAATGATAAGAAATGGATACAATTTGTTCCCTGAGTACAGTTATGCTGCAACCCTTGGCACCTTTATCTATATTACCAACCATGCACACAGACACATTTACATTTCATTTGAAAATCCCTTTGCAGCGTAAAGATGTTGTCTTTTTAGTTATTTGACATGCTCCCTTATAGGTTTTTTAACAAGAACAGAATCAAACCCAATATGGGACAATATAGCACAACCTTTCCCGTCATCTAATAGGTAATACTGGCCCAACTCTGAAACCCACCTTTTCTATTGTTCATCAGCCTGAAACCATGCCCATTTGTCTTAGCCTCAAACCTCAAAAGAAAAGAAAATGAGCCAGCTCACATACCTCTACCATAAACAAAATAAGACTGTTATAATACAGAGGATGAATTGTCTGTATCCAATTCAGGGTTTCTGTTCTAGTCCCATACTTGGGCAGCACCATCAGCCAGGATGGTGGAACAAGTCAAGACATCTGGAACAAAATCAATAAAGCCAGGAACACCTTCAGGAGCTTAAATACAGTCTGGAAATCATCAAAATACAACACCAGAACCAAACTCAATATTTATCAGAGCTGTGTACTGTACTTTCAACACTACTTTATAGTGCAGAATGCAGGGAATGAGAAAGTATGACATGTCCAAACTGTCTTCATTCCATACAACCTGCCTCAGAAAAATCCTCTGTATCTTTTGCCCCAGAACAATCTCAAACCAAGATCTGTTTACACAGCGCAGGCAAGAGGATCTGAGCACCATCATTGCAAGAGTAGCAATAAGATGGACACCCGAAGGCAAGTAAAAACTAGGTCACTCGAAAACATGGCGAAGAGCTGTGGAAGCTGACCTGAAAAACCTGGGGCAGAGCTGAAAGGCTTGCCAGAAACAGACAGGAGTGAAGGAGCTTCATCACTGCTCTAAATGCCAGAGGTGTAATAGGAACATGATGATGATGATTCTATTCAGGATTCTATACTGCATGTTTCAGTGGAGTATCCTAATGCCAATGGTCTCCAGATTTCATAAAATCCAAAGAATGCCTTTCTAGAGCAGAGCTCCCAGGCATACTGAAGGGAGTCCAGCATAGCGGATCTGCTCATGGACATTGATGATGGAGAGATGTGTTTGGCTCTTAGGTACCATGGTGATGGGAGCCATATAAGAACCTGAACAGAACAGAGCAGAGCCGTAACAAGGAATTTTTGCCCCTGAGGCAAGAGCTGGGGTCTTTAGCAGCAATTTGGTGGCGGGTCCCTGAGCCCCTCTTGGAGAGAAGGAGCTGCTGCCGAATTGCTGCCTAAGAATGAATGAAGCAGCAGCAGCAATTCGGCGGCAGGTCCTTCCCTCCGAGAGGGGCTCAGGGACCCGCCACTGAATTGCCGCTGAAGAAGCAGCGGCGGTAGAGCTGCCGCCAAAGTGCTGCCAATCGTGGTAGAGCTGCACCCCTCCGCTTTGCACGCCCAAGGCAAGTGCCTCACTTGCCTCCCCCCTTGTTACGGCACTGGAACAAAGTATACAGATAGTAAGATACACTCTCTAATCACATACAGATCCAAGCTTATACTGTTCTGAAGTAAGGGAGATCAAACAGGGGCACCAGTATTATATTGAGGGAAATCATGACATACAAACACAGGTAAATACATCTCAATGGAACAGCTGTAGTGGTGGCAGGCCATGGTGTGCCATAATGGGGGGCTTTGAACACCATGGAGCAGTGGTGGGTGGAGGAAGTTACTGTAGCCATGCAAGAGAAACAACTGTGGACCTAGCCAATTGGTCTGTGAACTATGCACATCCATGGACCAATACCTGGCACAGGGAGAGTGCAGGTGCCCCTGGCTGTGCCAAGCCTGTAGCAATGGCAATAAGACTGGCTGTGCCAGTGTGCTGCTGAAACTTACCTTCACACAGAGCCCATAAGTCAGGCTTTGCATGTATGACTAATATTTCCCCATAATGGTCTTTAAGGTGTTCAGATAATCTGGATCAGCTGACACATCATATTTAGCAGTTGGTCGACAGAATTGAGTTCTGATACAGTACAAGCTTGCTGCCCAAAGGCTACATGGTTTGTGTGAGCTCTCTTATACTATGCACCTTGATTACATCTCAGATGTTTGATACTCATTAGTATTCCGTTACAGCTGACAATCTCTCTCCACACAGATCCTCCCATCATCTTTGGGTTTTATCACCAGATATAGATCTAACCGACCCCTTATATACGATTCAGGTCAAGCCTCTGTCTAAACTAGGTGTTTTCTTGCCTAAAGTGGACCCTGCTTGTTTCATAGATTAGAGAGCCAATATTTTAACAAGTAAGTGGGCAGGATCAGCAGAAAGTGGCACTGATGACATTAGTTTCCTTTTAGGATTAGGAGTCACTGTCTCTGTATTTAAGGAACATGTATACTTCACTGGCCCAGTTTAAGTGCATCCCCAAGAATCTGACATGCATTGGACAGAATCAGCAGGCTACATTTCCAGTCTAGCTATCCAGAAAACCCACAAAACAGAGGCAATACCTGGGTCAGGGAAGAAGGT
Source organism: Chelonoidis abingdonii (assembly GCF_003597395.2). Classification (NCBI taxonomy): domain Eukaryota; kingdom Metazoa; phylum Chordata; order Testudines; family Testudinidae; genus Chelonoidis; species Chelonoidis abingdonii. Next base: position 192,912 of record NC_133791.1, on the reverse strand, counting down.
TAAATTAGAGAGCAGCGTAGGCAATTGTCTAGACAACAAATACAGACGCACTTTAAAAGCCAGTCCATGTCAGGGAATGGAGAATTTAGATTAAAAAGTAATTCTAAAGATATGCTGCCTGGCTGGGTAATCACAGACTCAGACTTTTTCAGTCCTGGCATAAGCATTAACTCAAAGCAACAGAACAAAAAAGGACACAGAGCAAGATTTAGATTCTGTGAACAGCCTAGACCAGAATGGAGCTTTATAAATTATCTGCAGCCTGTTGCAAAAAGATGGCTCTTGCATGTGATCTGAAAGGAGAGAGCTTCACAATCGTTTTAATCTCTTCTAGGAGAGAATTTTGCAGTCATGGTCCAGACTCTGCCTCTGTTTCCTGATCTCTCAAGTCTCAATAGTTTTCTCTCTCAAAAAGTGAAGCTGTTGTAGGAGGTCATGGCTGTAAGGAGTGAGTCCCTGCAGTAACCTAGGCCCATCAAACAGAGAACCATGAAAATTTTTCAGCACAAGGACTATGAATTTGGTCAGATATTGGATGGGGAGGCAGTAAAGCAAGCAGATGACCAAAATAATCTGATGCTTAGCAAGTGCACTGCAGTATGGTGCACTAGGAGAAGCCCTAAATCCATTGAATTCACCTGGAGGCAGTGTATCACGATAGCCAAGCCTACGAGTCTCAGATCTGTGTATTACACTGTGGCCATTGGTGGCTCCAGGCACCAGCGCAGCAAGTGCGTGCCTGGGGCAAGCTGGGCGGGGGTGGCCTGCCAGTTGCTGGGAGGGCAACTCGCCTGCAGCCTGGTCATGGAGATTCGGCGGCATGCTTGCAGGCGGTCCGCCAGTCCTGCAGCTCTGGCAGTAATTCGGCAGCGGGGATGCTGAATGCATGGCACTGTCAGACCTCCCACGGGCATGCTGACGAATCTCCATAACCAGTGGACGGCCCACAAGTGAGCCACTGAAAGCCTCCTGACTGCCGTGCTTGGGGCGGCAAAAAGCATAGAGCCACCCCATGATGGGGCACAGACTCCTGGCTAGCTATAAAGGAAAGGAGCATTTCCAGTTTGGGCATTGTGATGGGCATGAATAGCGCATCTAATAGGCAGGGGAAGGCTGTGCCTCCCCAAACAGCCCCACATGGAGAGGGTGGGTCTGGGTCTCACTACCCTAGTCACCACCTGCCCTGGATGAGTACCCCAGTACTACTCACTGGCCACTAGTCCATCCTGCCCTGATAGCAAAGGCTGGGTTACAGACTCTGGCCACTAGGCCATACTGCCCCAATAGCAAGGGCCAGGCTACTGACTAAGCCCACAGGGCCACTCAGCCGTGAGACTGGGGGCAGTTCTACAGACTAACGGTGGTGCTGTAATGCACCTCTCCATTGCCCCAAAGGGTTATGAGGTGTATCAGCCCTGGGGCAGCATTGCACATTACCAGTGAGTCCAGGAGGACCCCCAGAGTTGCAAACTATTTTCATAACTGGATAGCAGACTTGACTGAAAGTGCGGTGATGGTGCTAGCCAGATCTACTCCATGCAGCTTGTGTTGTTCATTTATAACGTGCCATCAATGCACATGGCATGATAAACTATGTTTAATAAACAGCAGATAGAGTTTATAGCCTAACTGAACAGCAGCTGCAAGGGCATGATAAACAATAAACCAGGATAAACATAGGATGCTCAATGGGCATTATAGCCAGACAGTGTCATGGATTAGAGGGGATTTAAAAAAGCTGTTTGAAAGAAGGAAGGAATGGGGCATGGCAGACATTAACTGGGAGAATGGTCCAGGTGCATAGAGCAGCATGAAAGAAGACATGAAGTTGGGAATGGATAAAGGAGCCAAAAGACATGGACAGGTGAGAAGCATGGGGGAAGTATAGTAAGCAGGAGAAGGTGTCAGAGGAGAGGAGGCCGAGATAATTCTCATTGTTTTATACAGAAGTAGTTAAGTGATTTACTCAAGGGCAGTGGCACAGCCAAAAATAGAACCCAGGAGTCCTGACTCCTCTTCCCTATTCTAATCACTAGACCACACTCCCTTCCTTAATTAATTAACAGTCAGAGGGACAATAGAAGTTTGAGTGCTAGAATTTGTCTGGTGAAGCCCATTGGCTCCTTCCTGGACTGAGTCTATGGAGATGGTCTCTGGGTATTTCATATTCTGCAGTGAGGAACAGAACAGATTATTATTAATAAAGTGAAGCAAACTATCAGGGGTGGCATAGTGGCCTTTTGTGCCTAGGCATGAAGAATAATGTTGTTCTTAAACGCAGAGGGGTCAGTTTTGACCTTGCAGAGTGTACTAACTTGCTGAGCATCGATTTCCTGTCCCTTCCTCATTATCTCCTTTGCCCTCCATGCTTCCTCCTCATACTCCTCCTCCACTCTTGAGCACATATAGACACTGGAGGAGCAACTTGGTACTTATTTCTTATAAGTTAACAATGAGGAATTCTCTCCCTGAGTGACTGATTTCCAAGCAGTCTTGAGTATTTCTCTTTAAAACATAATTAGTCTATATTTGTTTTCCCCTATCTGATTGGCACTTTCTATTCTAATAAACCAACACCCACATATTATGGAGCCAAATGGCCCTTTCAGTTAGTGCAAATCATCATTTACAGTCCAACAAACTCAGTTGATTATGCAAACCTGCAGTACATCCATAAAGCTTCTATCTTAGTTTGTTATGCAATGGTGAATCATGAAGGAAATGCAGAGTGTAATTAAGAATAGTGATGCAGAGATATTATCAGTGTGAAGCTAGAATCAAAGCATAAGTGATAATAATTTATATTAAATATTAATAATCTGTATTAAATGTTTATTTCTATGTGTTATTTTCAGAAATTACTCAGATGATAAGCTGTCTGCTCCACAAATGCCAGACTTGTGTTTGGACAAGCTAAAAAAACCCCTGAAAATAAGTTGAACAGAGAGTCCACTATTGAAATAGTCACGGGAACTGAGGTGGATAATTAAGTCTAATAATTTGGTACATGGGCTATTTCTAATCTTGGTGCCAAGTACCATTGTTCTTGTTCTTTCTGAGAGCACCAGGCTCAGCACTAATACTTCCAGGAAATTGTGCTGTGATATAAGACCTAGAAATACACCAGAAATATATCATCTTCTGGGCAGCAGAAGTGAGTTGGATAAGTGTTTTAAAGTTACCTCAAGACTAGGCCCTCACATGAAAGGGAACCTCTGTCTCTCTTTCCCTTTTCTCTTTTTAAATCCAACTGGTATAATTTTAACAATAACCTTATGCACACACGGAACAGGCCTCTGAAAATATTTCTGCTGTGTTTAGGGCAGGGCTAAGGCGAGCTAGTTAGTATATGTCCATAAGGCTATACTGACCATTCAATGGTGTATATTTCATGGTGCTCATCATTACTGAGGAGTAACTAGAGTGCTCTATTAGTTTGACTAGAATCCATTGTTTAATCTGAAGACAAAAGCAGGAACAGAGCTATCTACAATGAAAGTGACACCAACCCAATATTAATTATCAAAACAAATGAATGTCTAACTAGTAAACATGGCCAGAGTTAAAGCTATGAGTTAGTTGTTTGGGAGAGGCCTTGAGATATGTGGAGGATGAATTATGGGTGGTTCAGATGAGCACTTGTTAGTGGAGTGCAATGTGGTTGAAGAGGAGCGGACTCACCCCTGTGGCGCCTCCTGCCGGTGTCTTCCAGGAATTAGCTCGATTCAGCTCTGCAGGCCAGTGATCCACCTGTCTGGACCCCGTGTCCCTCCCTGGACCCGAAGCCTTTTTACATGGGGTGCTGCCCCCTGGCAGTAACCCCTTTCTCTCAGGGTCTCCCCTCCCCAGGGACCCCCCCATCCCCACCTCACCTCAATGTATGGCTACTGCCAGTCATTGTCTAGCCCCACGCCCTGAGGCAGACTGCAGTATCTGCCTACTCATAACTGGTAGGGAGGGTTTGGACCTGCTGCCTTGGCCTACCGCTGGGCTGCCCTCTGCAACCCCAGTACCTTTTAGTCCAATGCTAGGCTGCACCCTGGGGCTTTCCAGGCTAGAGCTCCCCAGATCCTCTACCTTTCCCCAGCCCTGCTTCACTCAGGTACCTTGTGTCTAGCTCCCTGCAGCCAGGCCCTTCTCCATCTACTGTTAGAGAAAGACTTCTGAACTCCTGGCTCCTCTGCCTTCTTATAGGGGCCAGCTGGGCCTGATTGTAGTTCGGCCCTGCTACAGCCACTTCCCAATCAGCTCAGCTTAGTAGCTCCGAGCCACAACCTTCCCCCAGGGCTGTTTTAAGCCCTTCAGGGCAGGAGCAGGGTAAGCACCCTGCTACAGTGGTGTTGAGCGGAGCCCCTGCTACACAATCCCCAGCTCCATGTGCAGGGGACGGAGTCCCCTGCGGTGCGCCAGAGGTTGGTCCTGGCAGAAGCCACCAGGGTCGGAGACCTCCTGGACTATGACCGGGGAGACTGGCTGGATCCCCTGACGCTCGCTCAACGCATGGGGCTCTCCAGACCTTGTACTCCCCGGCGTGTACTCCAGGAGGTGGAGGCCACTTTGCCGCCCACTGCTCGGGCCTACCTCGACCGGGTCCTGTGAGAGGGCACGCCCCGCCCACCCACCACCCCGAGCCCTCTGGACCTTTTCATCGGGCCCCTGCCCCGTGGACCCGACCGGTCCCCCCGCCCCTTCTCCGCAAGCCAGCTGCACGATCCGCAGCCGGTCCGTTTTCAAACCGCACCAAGGAAACAACTCTACACGCTTGTGCTCCATACCCTTCATTTCCTCACCCTCGTGTCCCGCCCCGACACAAAGTGGCGGGACCTCCTGCCACCTCTGGAGGGTGAGGAGCCCCGGTGGGCCAGCCTATACTCCACCCTGGTCCCGAGGCCCGCCGAGGATATCAGTTGGCGGCTCCTCCATGGGGCCGTGAGCACGGGCGTGTACTTGGCGCGGTTTACCCCTGTCCCAGACACCTGCGCCTTCTGCGGCATGAGGGAGACCCTGGCGCACGTCTACTTAGAGTGCGCCAGATTGCAGCCCCTATACCGGCTCCTCACCAGTATCCTCTTACATTTCTGGCTGCACTTTTCCCCTCACCGACTTCTCTACACACTCCCTATCCATGGCCCCAGAAAGTCGCGGGATCTCCTGGTCAACCTCCTCCTCGCCCTGGCTAAAACAGCCGACAACACAACCAGGGAGAGGAGGTTGGCCAATGGAGACCCCTGTGACTGTGGGGCTTGTGTCCGATCCTCTGTCCGTTCACATATCCGGGCAGAGTTCCTTTGGGCGGCGTCCACCGGCTCCCTTGACACCTTCGAGGAGCAGTGGGCGCTGTCCGGGGTTCTCTGATCGGTGTCCCCATCAGGCTCCCTTCTTTTGACCCTCTGACCGCACTCCTGTCCCTGTTCTTTCATTAGTTGTCCCCCGAACTCAGTTGGGTTTTGAGGTCTTGTAGATCCTCCCCTTACGCTGGAGGGGGGAATCCTTTAGCAGTGGGCGGGCTTCCACCTGCCCACTTCCCGGAACTCAATAGGTACAGCAGTGTTGAACGACTTAACTTCTTATCTTCTTGATTTTTATGGTTTGGGTTGGTGAGCTGTGCAATTTAGCAACCTCAGACCAAATTTAGGAAAGATTTTTTTATATGGAAAATAAGCATTAAATTTAAAGTAAATACAGGACTAAACTTTCCATAGCTATAGAAGTCATTTTTCCAACTATTACAAGTAAATGCATGTGAATGTTTCCATAATTTCCCCCATTATCTAAATTGGTTGGTTATGATTTCTAAGTTGCTCATTTGGGAGAAAGCAAACCTTGCTCATTTCAAACTGCTGTACAGTAGAGTTTCAGAGTTACGAACTGACCAGTCAACCACACACCTCATTTGGAACCAAAAGTACATAATCAAGGAACAGCATAGACAAAAAAGCAAATACAGTACAGGTCTGTGTTAAACGTAAACTACTAACAAAAAAAGGAAAGCAGCATTTTTCTTCTGCATAGTAAAGTTGCAAAGCTGTATTAATTCAATGTCCAGTTATAAACTTTTGAAAGAACAACCGTGTTTTGTTCAAAATTACGAACAAACTCTGTTCTCGAGGTGTTCATAACTCTGAGGTACTACTGTACTTTTATTTTAAAAATTGTTTAGCTTTCCTCTGTGAAGGACTTCTACTTTGACCAGCAGAGTCTGTCCTTCCAGGAAAAAAACTGGAGTGTTTTAGGCTATGTCTATACTGCATTGTCATTGATAAAACTTTTGTCGGTCAGGGGAGTGAAAAAAACAAACACCCCAGACCCACAAAAGCGTTACTGATAAAATGTGCCAGTGCATACAGTGCTTTGTTGGTGGGAGGCTCTCCCGCTGACAAAGCTTCTGCCCCTTATTGGGACTGATTTTATTTTGTCAGCAGGAGAGCTCCAGTTCCTGCCAACAAAGGGTGGCATACACTGCGTACTTTATAGTGGCACTGCTGTAGCAGCCCAGTTGTGCCGCTGTAAGGTGCGCAGTGTAGACATAGCCTTAGTTTCCTTCACTGCAGTCACCAACCCAATCACGAAAAAGCACCCTGCAGAGCTCCACTGTTCACTGGTCTGTCAGTCTGGTCACCACAGAAAATGGCCAGGGGAAAATTGAGCAACTGCTGAACTTTAGTTTATTTATATTTTTTCTTTCCCCATTTTAAATTGCCCCAGTAATTCCTTAAATTTTGGATATTTCTGAAATCCCCATAACTATCTTTGCCTCAGACAGAAATCTCTGTGACACAAAAGACTTCAGACTTAAAAATTAGAAGTTACGTCAAAAAGCAAGGACCTAAGAGCTCAAGCAGGACATCTCCACTTCTGCCAAACACCCATAGACTCTCTTTTCATATCCTAGAAACAGCTTTTCAGCTAAGATGGATTCTGCATCATTTCTAAATTATGTATTTACTCTTATTTCTTTGTCACACCCACCATCTGTAGTTCTATCACCTAAAATAAAAATAATATCTTACATTTCTATAGTGCCTTTCATCCAGAAGGATCCCAAAATGCTTTACTAAGAAGACATAAAGGAACTGTTTCACCCACACTGATATGCAGCCTGCCCTGGAGACAAAGGTAGCAACTGTTTAAGAGCGTGTAGAAAAATTACATCAGATTCAGGGAGGAAGTGGAAAAGTCTAGTTGAAACTACATGAGAAAATCAACTGACGATGCCGCGCAGTGCTGCCCATGCTTCTACTCCTATATCAGAATTATAAAGTTTCCATAATCTTCTTTCATGAACTTCTTCGAAAACCCTTGCAATAATAAATGAGCCTAACCTAACAATCTAAATTACATGCCTTTCAGTTCCTTCCTTCTCTCCAACTCTCATTTTGTCTATAACAATCCAAGTTAGATTGTACATTCCTCAGGGCAGGGACTGCCTGTTTTTATATATCTGTATAGTGTTATCCACTCCTATGGAACTGTACAAATAATACCCAATGTGGAACCGGGGCAGGAACTTGTTGTGATTCCAGTTGTACTTAAGTATTTAAAAGTTTCTTCCTCTTTGTGCATATGCATGGGATTATGGACAACAGGTCAATAGCACCTTCTTACCATTAGTGCCAATGCAGACGTAGGGACCAAATATTCCTGTCTTTTCAAAAGAAACTAGTCAGGAAAGATCACCAAGTTCATGGAGTGACAGTTGGATCCTTGTGAACATACTGTAGGCAACAATTCTTCAACTCAAGGCAACCCAATAGACTTGTTCATTTATAATATCCATGATGAGCACCTGGCTGGTATCCAGTATTATACAGATATCATTAACCTTGTTTTGTATCTTTTCTCAGGCTAAATAATCTGGGGCTGTGCTCCCCACCCAGTACCCATAAAAGGCACCTTCCTCTGAAAGAGACTGTTTAACTCCTTCTGATTTTTAATCTTGGCTTTCTTTTAATCACTTTTCTGAACTTTAGCTTTTCAGCAGTCATTTGCTAGAGGGAAACCTGTATCCAGATTTCCACACTAGTGGGGTCTTAGTCTTTCTTTTCCACACCTCCAAATCTCTCTCTCAGCAGTGGAGGGACGTGGTCATTCCTTGCCATCTGCTCAGTTCAGTTCTAGTTAGTGACAAATACAGGTGTTCCAAATACCTACAAAAACTCCACGTTAAAAAAAAGCTAAGCCTCCCCTAGCGCACCTGCGGCTGCCAGACACCAGTTGCGGGGTTTGCAGGGGAAGTTTTTGCTTATTACGTGCCATGCAGGTTCCAGGGCAGCTGAGAAGGAGGTATGCGCTGCTTAGCTCCCTGGGTTCATCAATAATCTCCCTACATGGTGTTAGGTGTAAGAAGTATAAACTGTTTAATATGTTCAATTAGTTGTTTAATAAGGTCTTTATGAAGTAAATCACTGGCTTTAAAATAAGATCCAATATGGAGCATATGAACTATTGACCCTTGGACTCCATCTCTGAGAGTGGACTTGTTTACCATCAAGATACAGCTTCAAACCAGTCAAAACCAGTTTTTCCCGCCAAAACCAGCCCTCAGCGTTCCATCTCCTCAGAACTTTTCCCGCCATAAAAATGATATAAGGACTTGTTTAGTGCCTGTGCGGGGCTGTCCACCCCAGCGACACTACGTACACGGTCGGGTCTTCACAGTACTTCAGAGCTGGAGAGTGAAGAATACCATTGGTCCCGCAGTGAGACTGAGAAAAAGGAGGCATGTCACCACCATTCCTGCCATCCTGCATTCCTGGTGTCCATCATCCCACAGGGCCTCCTTGCCAGCGACGAAATCCAACAGTCGTCTGGACTCCCCAGTGCTCCTCCTCAAAGGCTCTAAATCAGCTGGAGAGTTGAAGGTCCTGGGCATCACTCCTGTACTTGGTATCCACTGCACCTGAACAGTAGGAAAAGGTTTCTTTTTTGGGGCATCATTTATTGTTTTCCAGTTTCCAAGGGAGGGTTTATGGGCCTGAGCTTTAAGCTCCCAAAGCCAGTCACTGTTTCATTGTATTAATTAAGTTTGCATTTTCCCCTATTCCTCCCAGTTTTATGTACCTTTACTCTGAATACACTTACCTTTGTTTGTGCCAAATCACCTTGTCTCTTCTTTATTTTATTTACACCACACAAGGAGGGAGGCTAAATCCATAGGTGATAAATACAGGAGGGCATCGAGTTTGTACCTTCTGAGAAAAGGGGCTTTCCTTTCCTATTTCTCCCTTACCATTTCTAAAGTTTTCCTTTAAAGCATTGCCTTATTCCCCTTGAGGTAACAATGGTATAGTGCAGAACTGTTAGACTAGGTCTGTACACCGCACACTGTCCCCTGTAGGATCATTGCAACCTGTGGTATCCAAGTGTAACTGAGAGGTAGTCTTGTAAAATCACCCGTGTGTGTCACTTGTATAATCAGTTATTGTTGTTATTATTTACATACAACTGGGCATGTTCCCTGCTATGAGAAGCTTACAGACTGGAACACACACAAGGCTCAGAACAGCAGCTTGGCTCAGTGAGAGCTTGGAGAGTTTACTGGTGGGAAGCATAGGGTACCATAGGGAGGAGTCCTGGAGAAGACAGAGGGCTCTTATTGGATGGGAAGTGGGAGACTGCTTCATGTGTAGGAGGTATCATGGAAGAAAGTGCAAAATCAAGAGTGGAAGGCAGATGAAAGGTGCAGTAAAAGGAGAGAGGACTGGGCAAGTGAAGGAAGGAGGAAGATGAAAGCAGAGTAGATGCAGAAGTGATGAGGCTTTGTATAGCTTTGAAGATGCGGTTGGGGATGTTTGGATCCACTGTCCTAAAAGACAGGAAATCAAGGAAGCGAAAAGGCAGCCAGAGAAGCAGGAGAGGAAGATTACTTTTACAATGGATTTTGTGTAGGCTGGAGGGGCATAGGAGGAGGTAGGGAGGAGCAGCTTCAAACCTACAGATATCAAGGTAGAGATGATCAGGACATAGACAAAGATTTCTGCAGAAGCCAGCTCTCTGCTGCAAATTCCAGATATCCTGCTGGAAATTAATTTCAAATCCCAGCTCAGTCTCTCATCTAACAAGGGACCTGAATTCTGTCTATTCAGAAGACCCAGTACAGCATGTGCATATGTGGTTTTGGGTAGGACACGTCCTCTGTTTAAATATCTGTAAACAAACTGAACTATTATTACTTTTAGAAAGGTCTCTTCTAAAAGTGAAGAGCTGTGGAATTAAAACTGGCACCACCAGTTTCCTCAGCATGAGTAAAGTAATTATTTTATTTCAGAAATAAGCAACTGACTTAACAGAGAGCAAGGGACAAGGATTCAGTAAGGTCTGGGATTTATAGACAAGGGATTTCACTAGTGCCAGGACAAGCTGTTGGGATCTTTCAGAGACAGGCTATATGTATCCTCCATGCTCTGCTTCTCTGAAACAGTCTCTGTGCTGAGGGAACTAAGCGTGACAGACTGTTGCTGCTTCTAAGACAAGTTTGTAAAATAATAGTTCACAGAAGATCACAGTAAATCTATCTGTTAATTACACAGACATTCCTTTGTCTTAGAATTGCTGAAACCCGGACAAATTTGAAGTTTGCAAACTCACCAGAAGCTTTATAAAAATGTGGGAGAGTTGATTACTGGCAGTACTGGTTGCATTTTATTTGGTTACTTAAGGATCTTGATGTGTATGACTATAGCTCATAGCCTGATAATTGTTCAAACAGTTTGCTTCACTAGATTCACACTGGATGTTTAGTTACCTAAATGATATATTATTTTTGCTCCCTGACTGGAGGGCTGAAATATTAAAAGCATAATAATGAATAGTAAATAAAATACACATATATACAGTGAATACTGTTGTTCAAACAGATATTTGTATAAACATGAGCCTTCCCAAACATTCATGTGAACAAAACTCCATTCACGTACATTTGTAATAACAAGGGTTCATAGACACAGTGAAACAGAACAGCCATTTAGCTCTTACCAACACTGTCTTTTGCAAATCAGTGGAATACTGCAATTGTTGCCATTTCTTCCACTGATCTGGGTCCCTTTTTATTCTGCCACAAGACATGTTGGCAGATCCTGATTTCTGGAGAGCTGGGTGTGATGCTGACAACTTAGCTCAGAGCAAGTGTGTGGATAGAATTGCAGTGTTCATTTTTATTTGCTATTTGCAAATTTCAAAATATCATTTGAAAGCGAGTAAATACAGAATTAGCTGTCACAAATAACACCTGCTACCAAGAGAACTTCAAGCCACAGAACCCTAGAATTTTCTAGTTAGCAAGCTATCAGGATGGTTAGGGAGATATGTACTTTTATATAAATACCTGCAATCACCAATTGCAGTATAAAAACAAGCCTGTCAGGAACGCGTTTATCAGATTTATGTACAAATACTGCAGTCTGTTTTCATTCTTATCAAGGCTAGAATCCCATTAAGTCAATGGAGTTGCACTAGTGTAGCTGAGTTCAGAGGTTTGCTCACTGGGACTTGGTTGAATAAGAACTGCAGGACTTGGCTCATATGATTATCATTTTTAGTATCAACTGAATTTGTTATATAAATGTTAGCAAGTTTAATATTGTGCCTGAAAGTGTTTTTGCAGATAGCAGAGAGGCACTCCTAAAGGAGGATGTTTACTCAGACACAGAATGGGGAGTGGACACCCTTTCCAAGATATTAAAGATAACCATTAAGTCCTTCACTGTGGGGTTGAGTTTGTTTTTGGCCATTGTTTGTGTTTTCAAACATCCACTTACACAGATTCAAAAACGTTCTCTGAAATGGGTGAACTTTAAGTGTACAGTCAGGCACTCCAAAATCATTAGATTGACTTAAATATAATCAGATTTTAAAAAAAAAACAACCACTCATAATATAATATATTAGGTTCCCTAGTTGCCTTTAGTTTTGAGCTTTGAGGGCTGGAAACAATATATTAAAAATGAAATCTGACATTCTCACAAAGGCACAGAATTCCAGGCATTCTGACTGAAAGAAAAACATCAACTATTAGGTATCAGAGGGGTAGTTGTGTTAGTCTGGATCTGTAAAAAGCAACAAAGAGTCCCATGGCACCTTAACAGATGTATTGGACCACAAGCTTTTGTGGGTGAATATCCACTTCGTCAGATGCATCAAATATCAAATATTAGGAAACTTGTGATGAAATCATGAAAGGTGGCAACACTGCAAATAGTTTTTGAAATGCAGCACTATGCACCAGTCTAATAAGAGGGAAAATAACAAGAGTTATGGTGTATGAATTCAATCAAATAGGTCGCAACTTAGAAATTATTTTAGTTTTATTTTGAAAGCTATTGTCACCTTGATCACCTTGCTCGATCAGTCCTTCAACCCTCATATAGATTGCACCAATCACAACACATCTTCCATTCTTTTATCCTGGCCATTCTTCTCCATGTGTGGCCATGTCTTTTCATGATAAAATCTTCCCATCTCTTTGGAGGTTGGTCGAGTGATCATTTCAGTTCCCGTGGGTACCACTCGGCGGCAGCTGTAGTTCATTAATTGTCAGTGAGCCTAGTTATATGCCCGGCCCATTGCATTTTACTGTACCTGCTTCCCACAATGAAGTCCTGTAATCCACTCTGCTGTCTGATCACTTCACTGGGGACTCAGTCACAGATTGAAAGAAGAATTCTCAGGATCTCAGTCTGGGACCAAAACCTATTGCATTGAGATGAAAAGTGAGGTAAAGCCTAACATACTGATTACTAAGTTTAACACCTTGGCTGACAATCTAACAATGTTATAACTAGAGGATCTCCAGTTACACAGCAACTGATCTAGACACAGTATGGTGGGTCATGTCACAGATTTCCAGAGGAGTGGGGAAGAACAAGTGATGCTGCTGTAGAAAGAGACAGAGAACTCAGTGCAGTGTAAGAGTCCATCTTGCTGAACTGATGGTAATTCAGGTCAGGCCCAGCTAGCTGCCCATACTGGGACTCCAGTTTTGATTTTATTCTGCTAATTTTTAAATTGCCTTTTCGCTCTCTATTTTCAGTCCCATGGCAACTGAGCTTTGCACTGGATGTTTGGATGCTCCTGAGGCAAAGAAGCTGATCTCCAGTCTTGGAGGAGGTTGAGTCAGGAGAGAAATAACAGACTGAGCATTTGGTCAAAGGTGAGGGAACTGCAGGGACCCCCCTCAAAGGAAACTGGCATAGTCCTGGGTGGCCAGAAAAGTGTGCAGCATGTCCCACTTTCTGACTCATAGCTTGGCAAGGATTCTATTGACTGCATTGGCTGGAAAGCATTATGTGAGTTGTATTCAGCTAGGGAGGAAAATATTAATTCTTCGTTGCTAAGATTTCAAACCTGTGCAATTAATTCTGGCAACACAAGAGGAAGTGAAGTGGTTAAGTGAAGGTGCTGCATGTGGTGTGACAGTTGAGTGCAACCTCAAGCAGGCCTCTGCCAGCAGATCCTGTCTTTCCGGTCGGGCTGGAATCCGGGGAGGCTGCTTCTTTTTAAAAATACTTTAGATCTAGCTGCCCTCCCTCCAGAAGAGGTTCTTTTGGAAAACAAATGTGTGTATGAAAGAGAGTGAGCTTGATGGCCTGGCCGTGACCCATACAGTAGCCCGGCCATGAAATAGTTGAGGTCCAGTCTATACTTCAGGTTGGATCCATGCTATAACTGGGTTAGGGAAAACTGTGGTGTAATCATGTTCCCTGATGTTATTGCACTTGTGCTGTGGACAGACCCAGGGCATTTACAAAGGTACAAAGACTCTCATTGCCCTGTTTGGCTGCCAGCCCACCCCAGAGGTGAGAATCTGCTATGCTTTCTGTGCTGATGACCATACAAAGGTCTCTCTGCATATTACCACTCCCACAGATTTTTCTTCCAGTAGGATGAGTACTAGATGTAATCCCTACTTGATACTTTGTATATTTCCACCTTTGCAGACCAGGCTCATAATACATATGTATAATTAGTGCACCAGTCACCATGGTATCTAGGCACCAGAGTTCCTGGAGAAATTTCCTGCCTTACAGATAGGAGAACAAACTGGTTTGCAAATCAGTATTCCAATCAGTTAAAATCCTGTTTGACATGCATAATGACCGAGTGTAATCTAAAATATTGTTATTCAGGCTTTGGTACTTCCTTAGGCTACTTTTCCTCCCACCAATCAGCTCTCCCAACTCATCCACAGAGATTCTCCTGCTTTGGAAACTTCTCCTTACCCAGCCATAGCACTGTTTGTGTTAGCTGCCCAGACTCTTGCAAAGGCTTATAGGAGGAAAGGTGACAGTTAAATGAACTTTTTCTGGGTTAAGAAGGGCACTGGGAGAAGCTTCTGGCCGTTTCTATGGTGCTGCTCACTGCAGCTGATTCAGCACCTTCCTTGAAAGATTCAGAGGTAATGTTTTCAGTTCAAGAAAGTTTGAGGCAACAGCCCAGTTTGCTTTACCAGTGTCTGTAGCGAATGCACTGCAGCAGTGAGCTTCCCATAGTACAGAGGGTGTCCTGATTGCAAAGCTGACAGTGGCTTGAACTCATTACATTATATAGAAGAGAGCATTATTCCTTCAGCAGGATTGAGACCTGAAGGACTGAATACTTGCTGCAGCATTGTTTGGTGGTGAACAGGATTGGGAGTTTAGGAGGATTATGTAATTCCTTTCCTATTTCACAGATATATTGTAAAGAACAATTATTGCCTGTCCAGAGCTTTGAAGATGCAGTGTGCTGCAGGTGATCTAAGGCCTTGGCTACACTGGCACTTTACAGTGCTGCAACTTTCGCGCTCAGGGGTGTGAAAAAACACCCCCCTGAGCGCTGCAAGATGCAGCGCTGTAAAGCCTCAGTGTAATCAGTGCGGCAGCTCCCAGCGCTGCACGCTACACCCGTAGAGGATGTGGTTTACGTGCAGCGCTGGGAGAGCTCTCTTCCAGTGCTGGCGCTCCAACCACACTCACACTTCAAAGCGCTGCTGCGGTAGCGCTCCGAAATTTCAAGTGTAGCCATACCCTAAGTGGTGACATCAGTACAGAAAACTTCCTGCAAATCTGTGCTCCAGTGGGTCTCTTTACTGGATTATGAAACAAGATGGAACTTCTATAATATGTGTTCTTTTTTGTTGCACAATACGGGGCAAAGGGGCCACAGTTGGTCGTGACTCTCTGTCACTTCTTTGCAGTCACATCTGTGCTAAACTGGCTGAGTGCTCACCCAGGGCTGCTGGACTGGATGGAACCAGGCTTTGGTCCAGAATTACAATTCCTATATTTAGTCTACCAGTAATGAACTTTTCTTCTCTGTCTGTGCTTTAAACAGTAACTGACATTTTTTAACATGCCTCTTATAGAAAATTGGTGCAGGTCTCTGCTGTGTGTAATTAGAACTGAGTATATGCACTTCAGGGCTTTCAAAGTGGGGAAGAGTCCAACAAGAGTTCTCTTTGCTGCTTGCATTGATTATCACAGATATTTGTGTTTTAATCTGTAAGTTTCTTCCCCACAGTTCAGTCTCTCTTTTCATTTGATCTTTGAGAATTGATGATGATGAAACTGTAACATTAAAATAATTTCCCTGGCTCCAGACTCTGACTACACCATGAAAGAGGAAGCAGTTGCTCAAGGAGAGGCCTTATCAGTAACAATGTAGATGACACCCACAAAAGGAGACACTTCCTGTATGTTGCTTTCTGAATAAATACTTCTTTAATGTGCAGAAGCAAGAAAGTCCCTTACTGTGTCTGATTGCTTCTTTTAGCATTCTAAGTAACTTTAGAGCATACAGAATTTTGTTCTTCATCTGCACCAGCCTAGAAAAGTAGAGCCCAAATCCCGTGGGATATGAAATGAGTTAATGGGATCAAAGGAAAATTGGAAGCATTTATTTAGCTATTCAAGATATTTTGAACAAATAATTTCAACTTCCTGTTAACATGTCAACAACCTCTAGGGGTGGGATGGTATTTTATGCAAGAAACAGACAGGGAGGCTGCTGAGTGCTTTATTGCTTTATCAGAATTTAATGACGGTGAAGCACTATACTAGTATCAGGTTCCTCCAGCCCCTCAGAATCTAAGAAATGGAGGATTCTGGGAAAGTTTCTCATCTGCATCAAGAAAGGAAAATACTAAGCCCTAGAGACCAGACTGCATGGATTGATCTGTAAAGTTGAACATTACTAAGAATCAAGTTAACAAAATGGGTCCCCAGGAAAGAAAGACCAATTCTTTAAAGTCACCAGTGTGGAAAATAAATTGAGAGACATGTAAAAGAGAAATATAAACCAAAGAAGAGCAGAGTCCAGGTGAAGGAGGAAGCCACAGTCTTCACAGGGCCTCCTTTCTTTCCAGGGTAGGAGGTGATGGATGCAGTCCTTTAGATACTGATCAGAAGGGAATTCATTTCCCATCTGTTTTCTGTTCTCCCTTGTTAGTTTTTTCTCCCACGGTTCTGTAGCAAATACCGGATCTTAGTGCCTACAGTACTGTGCAGGAACTGCAGCTTTACTCATGTGTGACTCACAGGATACTGCAAACCACCTACTGTAACAGCTGGCCAGATGTCACTGCAAAGAGCTACAGAGCATAAACTGGGTCTGAATGACATTTAGATTTATTCAGAAGCAAAACAAACTGCCTGCTGCCTTCATGAGCCTAGAGTTTGCATTTTAAACCCATGAGGCATGGTTTTTCTTTGTTTTCTTAAGATGCTTTTAATTCACTGTACAAACATTAGAAAACCATCAGCACAAAACTTAAGCCCTGGCACAGGCAAACTCTCAACTACATAATTAGTAATATACTAGCAGGGGCCTTCTCTAAATGTCCTTATCTCTACATCACAAGCATCAGCATGTAGGATCAGCTCTCCGGAAGAGTGTGACTTCACAGGCCAGTTGTGTGGGGCCAGGGAAAAGCACAGTTTGTGTCACACCTCTGCACTTGCCAGCTTTTAAGAAATAACTAAAAACACAAGGAAGCAGGAATTTAGCTAATGCTGAGACTTTCCAGCCCTTTTCAAGGTGAGCAGTTTATGTGATGAGAACTTGCCTGAGGTCAGCACCAGCTCTACATTTCTATGATTTCTCTGCTGGGACTGCGGGAGCTTTAGGTTTATATAGACAAAAGGAATCCCCTGTTATTTTCACTAAGTTCCTTTAAAGCTTAAGCAGCCCAGGTACAGGGATTCCTTGCTTGTTCATGTGATGAGCTTCAGTTATATTCCATAAATGAGTTTTCAAGCACCTTTGAGGCTGTGCACAGGTTGGCCAAGAGACCCCAGCCATTTCCCTAAAGAATGGCACACCATTAATGAAGGGAAAGGTAGCAGCCACTCAGTGTGAAGGGCCTTTGGGACCCATTTGTCTTCCTTGCTGTTCACAAAATGGGGCATATGGAGCTGTAGGTTCTCAAGCAGATTTTTCTCTGTTTCTTTCGACTGTAAGGATGGTCTTGAGCAGCAAATGATGATTTTTCAGTTCTGAGCACAGAATGCAAAGAGTGATTCACTAACACTATGGAGACTCTCAGTAACTATGTGCAGTTTGGGACAGAGACAGTATGGTAAAGACTGGGAAGAATAGAGGGGGGAAAATAGCATTGCTCTTCTAGCATCTCTGTTTCTGAAGCTGTGAGGAGCCAGAGAGAACAAGGGAGTGGGCAGAAGCAGATTCTAATTCCACTTCCCCAATAAGAGAGTGAAGTTAAGTGTCCTACATGTCACATTGAGGCATTAGAAAGCTTATATAGGCGAGTATCCCAGTGCTTGGCCCATGGGAAGTGCCACTTAACTCCTTACTAATCCTGGAAAGCGATGGGAGGACAAGAAGCCATGGGACTTCTGCCTTGGTCTTCTTTAGCCACATGCAGCTCCTTAGGTGAATGATTAGAAAAGTGTGTGAGAGAAGCAAATTATCACAACTGGAGTGTGATTATGATCATTGGTATATGCTGATCACAAGTACCAATGTGAGCTCTCAGAGGCAGAGCTAAACTGTCTGCCTAGGCATATTACGGCATTGCAAACACTGTAACAGGAAATCCTCATTAAAGCCAGTGCCTGAACTCTCCAGTTCTACTGGAATTTGAAGAGGAATACTGGAGTGCAATTCACAAAGAATCAGATCCATGCAATGCAGGTCCCATGGCTGAGGGTTCTGTTTGTCTTGATTATGTTACACATCCTTCTCCATTCTGCCTTACGTGTATGACCCCATTTGCACAGAGTTACCTTATACTAGAGACTTTGTGGCAGGATGCACATTGGAGGGACAGGACTGCTCTGATCTGCATGGGAATTTGCTGTAGGCTCACCTCTGTTTCCTGATTGCCTCTGGTTTCACATGCTCATTGTCTTAGGATCTAATGAAGAAAGATGCAGCCCCAATAAGACTGACAGAGCCATCTGATCCTTTTGTATAATGGTTGCTGCGATGTAATTTTATTACTGAATTTACGTTCCATAGTTTCATAATTCTTTGGCAAATCAAATGAGATATTACATGCGCAGTGAGTTGGATATGCTAATTATAAACTGAATAGTGCTCAACTGGCAGAACAGCTCAGTGATTCTAGTTGGAATAATTTTCAACCCAGTTCTTGGTAAATACTTAGTTTGTGTAAAACGGTTGCTTTGCTCAGAGACTGCACTCAGGGCATCAGGCCACTTATTCTTGAGAATTAAATTCCCTCATGCTCTTGTCTCACTGGTGGGTCCCATACACAGCCTGTGCAATTTTATTGACCTCTACCCTTCAAACATATCAACCTTTATATAAGTATTGGCTGAAGCCATTTCTGTCTAGAGAGATAAAATAGAAGACTCGTCCCTGTATGTTTTTCAATGTCTTAAGTGTCAGTTACTTGTAACTGCAGCAGATTGCCTACAAATTGCACCAGGTCATGGGGTTTTGCTTCTGCTAGAAATTCTCTGACTGAGGAGTTTAATTAAGCACAAAGTAAAGAAAGCCAGAGCAAAGCGAAACTTGGATGTGGTGTTTGAACTTTGTATAGAACACTTCAAATATGTTCACAGTTGGCATTCTTCTGTAGGAGACAGAAGGAAAAAGGTGGGTGTGTTCCCTTAACACCCAAACCCTCCATCCATATGGAGTATATCCATAGACTACATTTAGAAGAGCTCTAAAAACCAGGACTGACCCCCCCAACCAGCACAGTCTGTATGCCCTATATGCTTCCCGCCTCAGAAGAGGGAGCCTGCAGCTTTCAGAATGATCATCCAGGATGCTGTTGTTAGAAGAGTTCTGTGTAAGCTTGAAAGCTTGTCTATCTCATCAACAGAAGTTGGTCCAATAAAAGAACATAAGAACATAAGAATGGCTGTACCGGGTCAGACCAAAGGTCCATCTAGCCCAGTATCTGTCTACCAACAGTGGCCAATGCCAGGTGCCCCACAGGGAGTGAAGCTAACAGGCAATGATCAAGTGATCTCTCTCCTGCCATCCATCTCCATCCTCTGATGAACAGAGGCTAGGGACACCATTCTTTACCCTTCCTGGCTAATAGCCATTTATGGACTTAGCCACCATGAATTTATCCAGTTCCCTTTTAAACATTGTTATAGTCCCAGCCTTCACAACCTCCTCAGGTAAGGAGTTCCACAAGTTGACTGTGCGCTGTGTGAAGAAGAACTTCCTTTTATTTGTTTTAAACCTGCTACCTATTAATTTCATTTGGTGACCCCTAGTTCTTGTATTATGGGAATAAGTAAATAACTTTTCCTTATCCACTTTCTTCACATCACTCATGATTTTATATACCTCTATCATATCCCCCCTTAGTCTCCTCTTTTCCAAGCTGAAGAGGCCTAGCCTCTTTAATCTTTCCTCATATGGGACCCTCTCCAAACCCCTAATCATTTTAGTTGCCCTTTTCTGAACCTTTTCTAGTGCTAGAATATCTTTTTTGAGGTGAGGAGACCACATCTGTACACAGTATTCGAGATGTGGGCGTACCATGGATTTATATAAGGGCAATAATATATTCTCAGTCTTATTCTCTAGCCCCTTTTTAATGATTCCTAACATCCTGTTTGCTTTTTTGACCACCTCTGCGCACTGCGTGGACATCTTCAGAGAACTATTCACGACGACGCCAAGATCTTTTTCCTGACTTGTTGTAGCTAAATTAGCCCCCATCATATTGTATGTATAGTTGGGGTTACTTTTTCCAATGTGCAAAGATAACCCCTCATCCACATTGTCTCTCTAACATCTAGGATATATAAGTAGTATATGAATCTATTGGAGGCACATAGCCTCTTCTCTTGCTTCTGAGTCTACAAGGAAGCTGCATGCATTTCATTTCCCTCTTCCAGAGCAAACATGAAGGTTACTGCTGTGCATTCAGACAGAACACCAGAAGTAACTAGTTCAGATTTATTACACATTACATCATTTTATTGCAGCAATTGACTCATTAGATCAGTTTATTTAGCAATTAAACAATATTAAATAAGGAAACTGTATTAGCTATACCAGCCCAGGCCCAGGTGACAGCACAGCCTACTCCCTTTTCTAATCAGCACCCTGATACATTTATCTCCACTGCCAGAGACAGGGTGACTTTAAATGTCTGTAACCTTTATTATTATAATTGTTATTTATTTGTATTTATTTATTTGTATTATGGTAGAAGCCCCTATCAGGGCTCAAGATGCCATTGTGCTCAGTGCTGTACAAACAGAGTGAAAGAGGTGGTCCCTGCCTGTCACAGGGCAGGACTCACCCCTGTGGCGCCTCCTGTTGGTCAACCAGGGAATTAGCGTTTCCAGCTTCCGGAGCGCCGTCGGCAGGCCAGTGTCCTGCTTGCTGCTGGGCCCCGGTGTCCCTTTCAGGCCAGGGTGCTGCCCCCTGGCAGTACCCTCCCAGATCTAGGTCTTCCCTCCCTAATGAACCCCCACCCTCTCTCCCCACCTCGCCTCAGTCTATGGCCACTACCAGTCATCATCTAGCCCCCATCTCACTGGGGCAAACTGCAGTGTAAGTGCCACTCATCAGCGGCAAGGGGGATTTGGACTTGTTGCCTCTACCTACCCTTGGGCTGCCCCTCTACAACCCCAGTACCCTTTCTGGCCTTTAACAAGGCCAGCAGCCTGAGGGGTTTCTAGGCCAGAGCTCCCCAGCTTCTCTGGCCTTCCCCTGGCCCTGTTCCGGTCTCGGTGCCCTACTTAGCTCCTAACAGTCAAGCTTCTCCACATCTAGGGAGAGATTCTCTGTGTGCACCTAGCCCACTGCCCTCTTATAAGGGCCAGCTGGGCCCTGACTGGGGTGTGGCTGCATCTGTGGCTGGTTCCCCAATCAGCTGAGGCTTGCAGCTCTTCCTAGCAGCAGCCTTCTCGCAGCTTCAGCCCTCTCCCAGGCATGATTTCAAGCCCTTCAGGGCAGGAGCAGGTGACCACTCCACTATACTGCCCCCAAAAGCTTACCATCTAAGTAATAATGAATAATATCATTGAATGAACCTGGATTTGAAGGCAGCAGGCTTTATATGAACTGTGCACTGGTCCTGAGCTTATTCACTCCTATTCCTAAACTCTGCTTTTGCATCTTTCTCCTGACCTGCTGCAACTCCATTTCTGACCCTGATGCCTAGTTCTGCCAAAGCACCTTAACCCTGCCTAGCAAAACCCCTTCTGCTCCACTTCCACTGCACTAATCACTGGCAGTTGTACCTGATACCTGAGAGAGTTTTCTGATGTGGATGAAAAACCATTGGAGGAGATACTGAACTCACTACACTCCTTTCATTTGTGAGTTACCGCCTCACTTCAGAGAATGCAATCAGGTTTAGTGAACTCATGGGTCATTGATAAGGCTACGATTTTTTCACAGAGGTTGCGGAAGTCACAGACTCCCTGACTTCCAGCAATTTCCATGAATTCAGGCCTGTAGGCCAGGAGTGGGTGGCAGGGGTACCCTGAAGCTCCCAGTCGCCACGGGTGGCAGAGGTACCCTGAAGCTTCCCTAGTAATGGTGGTACCCCGGAGCTCTGAGTCGCCAAGGACCGTGAGATCCCCAGAGTTCCAAGCCACTGTGGGTGCCTGAGGTCCTTCAAAGCTCCCAGCTACCAAGACCCCACAGCCAGTGTGGGCTGGGGTGTGGGGACCCTGCAACTGGGCTCCCCAGTCCGTGAATTTTTCTTTATTGCCTGTGACCCGTCCGTGACTTTTACTAAAAATATCCCTGACAAAATCTTAGCCTTAGTCTGAGCCCCCACGCCCTGCCTATGTCTGTAGTTGTATGTGAGTGGTTTGGAGTGTCCTTACAGACCCCACTAGTACCCTCTGGACTCAATAGAAAGGAGAACTGGGTATGCAAAGACAGAGAAGATGTTGCCGAAAACATTTCAAAGAAAGAGATTGTATTTTTATGGATCTTTTAGAATCTTATTTTGAGTGACTGTTTGTGCAGTAAACCCTGGAATATCTGCACAGCAACATGCTGGGGAAGCTGAACAGGAAAATGACTTTCCCACATTGGCTTGTCTCTAATTATAAGGGCGCGTATCCTGCAGTCTTTTTTTACTGTTTCAGAATGCTTCCTTCTTCTGTGTGCACTACATGCTCTTTATTGGAATCACTCACCAGTAGCAAACAGATAAAAATAATTCTAGTCATCACTGAGTTTCACACAACTACTTGGTCTTTTCTAGGCATTTCTTCACAACTGAGTCTTTTCAGAAACAGATCGGAGTCCGTAATAGTAATAAACACACATATTATAAGAGGGGCAGTTATTTAGGGGGTACATATCTGAAAAGATGTATAGTTGGCATATGCATAGGCATCAAAATACAAAAGCCCAGTGAAATGTCAGATAAATACAATACAGCTACACAATTAAGCTGAAGTTTTAGGGCCAAATTTTCATATAGGCATTTACGCAGAATAATTTAATAACAATCCTTCTCACATAGAGCAATTTATATTTTCACAGCACTCTGTAGGTAGAAACTGAGTTACAAGATGTGCAAATGTTCATTTTACAATCACAAAAGGATGACAGCACCAAACTGGCAGGTGCACCTTGAGATGTTTGTTCAAAAGTGGGTCCCTCTTTGAGCTTGACTATTATGGCATAGCTGACACACAGTCTTTAAATAGCAGGCAGCTTTAAAGAGCCTGGTCCCTTGAGGTTACCAGCATCAGAAAGCAGGTCCTCACACGGCTTGCAACTGAACATAGCCATTGCACCCATGTCTGCAAAATCATGGGAGGGATGCTCACTCCCAAGATAAAGATAATATCCTTTCCTTTTGAATTCTGACTAGCAATACACAGACTGAGTTAATTCTGAGCAAATAAAACTCATTCTTCATCCCATTCTGAACTGAACACCCTTTCCCTGCATCTCTCCATCTCCTAATAGCTGGGTAGCAGGACATTTCCTTTTCCCCAGCACTAAGTGACTTCTACAGCTGGCAATGAAGCTACCTTCACCTCCACATCCCATAGGAAACAGACACTCACTGGGCCTCTCTACAGTTGGAGGATAAAGTCTCCTGTCTAATAGGGTTGATTTTGGTCAGCTGGAACAACATCAACCTGGTTCAGTCTCTTGGCTGAGAGCTGGGAAGCTCTACTCTCTGCATGAAATCCTGGCCCCATTTAAGTCAATAGGAGTTTTATCATTAACGCTACTGAGGCCAGGATTTCATTCTCTCTCCATCCAACAGGGATTGTTCAGGCCTGGCAAGGCTTCCTCTGAACATATCTAAGTTCAGGGTTAGAAGCTGGAACTTTGTGCTGAAGACTCCCTGGTGCATAAAGGTCACACAGCTGCATCAGGTGATTGTCCCCACTCTGCCAAGCTATAAGCTACCATTGCCAGGCCGACAGCTGCCACCAAGACATGCTTGCTCTGTTAGTTTTTTAATCACTGTTATGGTGCACCCTGATATCCCCTATATCTATTTTTGCCATTTAATTATGGATACGCTTCAAATTCTGGTGGTGCATGGTTCCATCCTGTAAATACTTGCAAATACAATAACTGTGGCTTAGCTCCATGGCCCAGCAACATTAGGGGAGGTCAGAGCTGCAGTGAAAGGAAGGCCTCAGAGTGGTTTGAGTTAGCATAATTAGTTCAGAAGTGAGTCCGTCCAGGTATGTTTAGAGGACACTTGCATTAGTGTAAATTTCACCTTCTTCTGACCCAGCTCAGACCCTCCCATATACCAATCTGT
The DNA here is from genome assembly GCF_003597395.2 of Chelonoidis abingdonii. Classification (NCBI taxonomy): domain Eukaryota; kingdom Metazoa; phylum Chordata; order Testudines; family Testudinidae; genus Chelonoidis; species Chelonoidis abingdonii. The sequence goes on along the minus strand of NC_133791.1, from coordinate 168,719 downwards.
AACTTACAACCTCACCTATGTGTGATAAATGGGTATATGTCTAAGTGATTCTGCATTGGTGTCTGTCAGGATAGAGTTGCAGCCAGGAAAAGGCCAGCTCAGGAGCAGGACGAAGGCATAAGTAGGTGTAAGTTATGTACATGCATCTTCACTTCAGTTTTCCATGTGTTACACCTGTAGGTGTAAGTCACCTCCGTGCAGTTCCCACTGTCTGCAAAGGGCCAGGGCCATGAAGACCTGCAAGATAGGGGCTCTTGCAGAACAAGGGATAGCCTCTGTATTTATATTTCCTTAATCTACAGTAAATCACTTAGGCTAAGAGTCCATATTTGCTTTTTGTGTGCAAACACGTGAAAGCAGGGAAAGGGGCTTCTTTCACTGACACCTATGTTACACTCCTCCCCATCCCTGCATTAGCTGGTTTGCTGTGCCAGTCCTCTGGGGTGACTTATGTCTACATAGACTCATGTATGATGGATCAAAAGCTGCCTGCTTATAGTACCAAAATGAGACATCACTTGCAGTAAATTGGAGTGATGTGAAATAGGGATTAAGTTATACGTGGAGAAGAGGGTCCGCATCCAAGATGCTAAACTGGTGTAGTTAACATGCTGAGGGGTTGGAAGAAGGTGGACATTACAGCAGATAGCCTCAGTAATATCTGGTCATATGTGCCTATTGTTGAGTGACAAGGGACTATTAGACTCCAACTCCCTACTGTAATACATGTTTTGGGGTCCCACACAATAAAAGACACTAGAGAAAACTACACCCCCTCTCCTAATTCTAACACAATGTACCTGTGTCTTTGTCAGATACAGTGTCTTTCTTTTGATCGGGGAGAGAAATGCTCTTGAAAAAGAGCTTGCTGCCTGCCAACCCCAAAGGAACGGCACTGATGATTCATTTACATTAATCTCTCTACCTTTTGCACTCTGAATTCATGCAGACAATGCAGGCAAAATTTTTCCTCTGCTGCCTGCCCTACCCTACCCTTGCACTCTAGACACTAGCCCGTTTTCAAAACAGTCTCAATCCTGCCTTTAGCTATTAATTTTCAAAGAGCCATAAAGGAGTTATGACCCTTTTTCTGCTACCACGTGAACAAGTTAGTTCACAGCAATGTTTCCTTATATTTTAGAAAGAGGATGTTCTCTTAGCAGTGCTACTGAGTGAAAGGTAAAGTGGGCCTCAGCAGGGGCAAGATCTATGAAAAAACTCACATCTTCTGAAGTACCATTTAAGCTTCTGAAGCCTGAACTGTCCCATCATATGAACAAGACCAGATTAATCTTTTGCGGGCCCTTGCACCTGGACCGTGGCCCGACCCCACTTGGCCCTCTTTCCCCTGAGGCTCTGCCTGTTGCTTGCATGGGGGGAGAGGGAGGAGAGAAGTGAGCAGGGAGTGAGAGGGGAAGGGGGCAGAGAGGACCGAGCAGTGGGCAGGCCCTGGGGAGAAGAGGTCAAGTGGGGACAGGGCCTTGGGGCTGAGTGTGGGCAGAGCAGCGGGGTGGGGCAGGGCCACAGTCCAGGTGCCCAGGCTCCTTCTGCATGTGGGCACAGCCCCCTTGGCACCATTGTCGTCATACTGCATATAAATCCTACTTGCATGGCAATAATTTCCCACTGCATTTGATGATAATTAATAAGGTTGAATATCTTAGAGAAATTCTATGCTCTCTGTGTGTGTACATTCGCGTGTGTGAGAGAGAAAGTATATGCTATGAATGTGTGAGTGAGGACCATACCGTGAAATCCTTACCCTGGTAAGAGTCTCTTGGAAGTGAATGGGAATTTTCTCTGAGTAAGAACTTCAGCATTTGACTCTGTGCATTTTTGGGCATGCACATGATTCTCAGTAACTGGGAAGAGCATTGGTCTATGAATAGCAGGATCTTTGTTCTCTGGGTTTGTTTGACCTAGAGTTGCCAGCCCTCCAGGATTGTCCAGGAGTCTCCAGGAATTAAAGATATAATCTTTAATTAAAGATTATGTCATCTGATGAAACCTCCAGGAATACATCCAACCAAAATTGGCAGTTCTATTTTTACCACATCCCAATGATGTGAATGGGATGCCTGCCCTACAGGGCGCACATGGGTGCCTCTTTGGAGTTCATTAGAAAAGCTCTTTGGGTTTCAATGAGAATATGTATATGTAGTGCAGTGCTGTAACATGGGCAAGGGGAGTCAGGCACTTGCCTTGGGCACACAAAGCCCGGGGAGCGGGGGAGTAGGGCAAAAAGCGGTGGAGAGGAAAAAAAGGCTGCTGGCACTGAGATATTTATAACCCAGGTGATCTCCGCCCCGGCCCTCTGCCACCCCCCTCATGCCTCCCCTGAGTGTCTCCCGGCCCGACTTGCTCCCCACTTCCCTTCCCCACCCCAGAGCAGAGAGTCCCTGTCTTTCCCCTGCAGCAACTGCTGCCGTAGGGTCCTAATGCCCTCCAACTCGTTTGCCAGGGCAGACTGAGTCTGAGCCTGCCCTTCCCTTTCAGACCCTTTCATTTTCCAATGGAACCCTCCAGCAGCACAGGGGGGGGGGGCACTGCCCACAGTCACCACTCCTGCCCCATGCTGGGCAAGGAGGCAGCCCCATCCCTCACTCCCAGTGAAGCTACAGTCAGGGGCAACAGCAGGGGAGGAGGCGCATGCAGTGCACCCTCGGCACCCACCACAGGGGAGGTGAGGGTGATTCCTGGACTTGAGAGGGGCCCTAGGAGCACATGCAGTGACAGTGGTGGGGGTGAGTGTGCTGCTGGGGGGGGCAGGAAAGGGGGGGCTCCTCCCCCAGAGCTTGCTGCTGCTGGCAGGGAAAGGGCTGGGGGGGAGTCCTCCTCTCTGGCCCCTGTCCCGGAGCTGCCTGTCTGCACCCCAAACTCATCCCCTCCCCAGAGCCCACACCCCTAGTCAGAGATTTCACTCCCCCACCACACCCTCAACCCTCTGCCTGAGCCCCTCCAGCACCCCAAACACCTCGTCTCCAGTCCCAGCCAGAGCCATCACCCCCATACCGCAACCCTCTGCCCCAGCCCTGAGCCCCTCCCACACCCCAAACCTCTCATTCTCAGCTCCAGTCAGAGCCCTCACCCCTATTCTCACCCTGAGCCCCTCCCACACTCCAAACCCCTCATCTGCAGCCACAATCCACAGCCCTCACCCCTGCATCCTATACCTCTGCACCCCTCCCATCCCCAAACTCCCTCCCAGAGCCTGCACTCCAATCCCCTGCTCCAGCCTAGGGCCTGCACCCTAAACCTCCTCCCTCACTCAAACTCCCTCTCAAAACTGTGGGTGGGTGGGGGGAGTTTGGGTGGGAATGGGTTCTGGGCACCACCAAAATTTCTACAAACCTGCCACCACTGATCCTGCCCTGCAAACCTGAACTCCCATTATTCTCAGGACACATACTGATCCCTAGTGGCCACTTCTGATATCCAGCACCTCCCTCCTCTCTTAACCTGTAAGTCCCTCTCTGAATTGGAACTGGACTGGAACCAAAGACCATCTTGGAAACAACATTACCAGCCCAAGGAGTCAAATCTCATGAGTTGACCCCCCAAAATCACAGGCTGTACCGCCGCCGCTTCATTCATTCTTCTGTGGCAATTCAGCAGCAGGCCCTTCCCTCCAAGAGGGACTGAGGGACCTGCTGCCGAATTGCCGCTGAAGAGCTGCCCCTGGGGAAGGGCGCAATTTTATATTGACTCAGGTGCAAAAATACCTAGTTATGGCTCTCATGTAGTGTGAAGAATCTGGACTGGCCACTGAGAAAAACATGCACAGAAGAATCACAGTAAAGGAAATGACACGGAGAAGCATTGCTGTTGGTTGTTACATTAAAAGAAACTTGATTGTGCCAGGACTTTGTTCCTCATGTGTTATATATGAGGCACTGACAAAGGAACATATGGGCTACAGTAGCAGGGCACAATAGAAAGGCAGCAGAGTGGAGATGCAGTCTTCCTTTGCATGTTCTTGAAAATTTTTTAGCTTCAGCTGTACTCTGACAGTTACTATATTTAATGTGCAGGTATTTGGGGTTGGGATGTGAGACTTTAACAACTATTGTTATGATCAATGTTCTGATTAGCTGTGTAGTTTACAGGGATTAGTTGTTGCTCTTCAATCTTTTCTCTCTTTGCTGGCTGAATCATTTATATCCCATTATCTGCTTTCTATTTTGCTGTCAGTGGGATTTTTGTTAGCATCCCAAAGACCTAGCAATCTCTCACTGGAGGAGGATTGGTCATTTCCTTTCTATAATGGATGGGTTCATTGGATCAAGTGACTATTAAGCACCCACACTAGAGGAAAATGAAGAAACTGGTTCCTGTTTGACTCTCAGTCTGAGCCTGTTTCCTAACCCAGCTAATTACAGGCATGCTCCCAGAATTTCTGAGTCAAGCACAGCAATGAAACACATCTGGGCTATGCGGCTTCTGCCGAATCCCAGAGCTGCTGCAAGTTTGTGATTTCGAGAGGAAAAAATCTTTTATATACTTTTAAACAAAAGGAAAAGTCTACACTAAACATGAAGCATTCCTTAGCAATTTTGCATTACATTCTTTTAACACATGCAGAAAATATTTTCTTGCAGACAAGTTTAAGTCTTGAAACATCTATTCGCCAGGGCAGGATTTTCCCTTCTGGATTCACTGTGACCTACTTCACTATAGGAGAACCTTGTTTGCAGACTTGTTTAAATGCAATTCAAATCTAGTTCTCAGTAACTTAGTCTGTAGTAGTTTAAAGGGCAGGGTTCAAAAACAGTTGACATGTGTCTGTGTTGAACTGGTGCCTCTCTGAAACTAAAAAGAACAGGAGTACTTGTGGCACCTTAGAGACTGACAAATTTATCTGAGCATAAGCTTTCATGGGCTAAAACCCACTTCATTGGATACATGCAGTGGAAAATACAGTAGGAAGATATATATACACAGAGGACATAAAAAAAATGGGTGTTGCCATATTAACTATAACGAGAGAAATCAGTTAAGGTGAGCTATTATCAGCAGGAGGAAAAAAAAACTTTTGTAGTGATAATCAGGATGGCCCATTTCCAACAGTTGACAAGAAGGTGAGAGTAACAGTAGGGGAAAAATTAGCATGGGGAAATAGGTTTTACTTTGTGTAATGACCCATCTACTCTCAGTCTTTATTCAAGCCTAATTTAATGGTGTCCAGGTTGCAAATTAATTGCAATTCTGCAGTTTCTCATTGGAGTCTGGTTTTGAAGTTTTTTGTTGGAGTATTGTGAGTTTGAGGTCTGTAATCAAGTGACCAGGGAGGTTGAATTGTTCTCCAACTGGTTTTTGAATGTTACAATTCTTGATGTCTGATTTGTGTCCATTTATTCTTCTGCGTAGACACTGTCTGGTTTGGCCAAGTACATGGCAGAGGGGCATTGTTGGCACATGATGACATATATCACATTGGTAAATGTGCAGGTGAACAAGCCTCTGATAGTGTGGCTGATGTGATTAGGTCCTATGTTGGTGTCCCCTGAATAGATATGTAGACAGAGCTGGCAACGGGCTTTGTTGCAAGGATAGGTTCCTGGGTTCATGTTTTTGTTGTGTGGTGTCTGGTTGCTGGTGAATATTTGCTTCAGGTTGTGGGCTGTCTATAAGCGAGGACTGGCCTGTCTTCCAAGTTCTGCGAGAGTGATGGATCATCCTTCAGGATAGGTTGTAGATCTTTGATGTGCAGGAGAGGTTTTAGTTGGAGGCTGAAGGTGACAGCTAGTGGCGTTCTGTTACTTTCTTTATTAGGCCTGTCTTGTAATAGATGACTTCTGGGTACTCTTCTGGCTCTGTCAATCTGTTTCTTCACTTCAGCAGGTGGGTATTGTAGTTGTAAGAATGCTTGACAGAGATCTTGTAGGTGTTTGTCTCTGTCTGACGGTTTGGAGCAAATGTGGTTGTATCTTAGAGCTTGGCTGTAGACAATGGATCGTGCAGTATGGTCTGGATGAAAGCTGGAGGCATGTAGGTAAGTACAGCAGTCAGAAGGTTTCTGGTATAGGGTGGTGTTTATGCGACCATCGCTTATTAGCATAGTAGTGTCCAGGAAGTGGATCTCTTGCGTGGACTGGTCCAGGCTGAGGCTGATGGTGGGATGGAAATTGTTGAAGTCATAGTGGAATTCCTCAAGGGCTTCTTTTCCATGGGTCCAGATGATGAAGATGTCATCAATGTAGTGCAAGTAGATTAGGGGGAGTGTTAGGGGATGAGAGCGGAGGAAGTGTTGTTCTAAGTCAGACATAAAACTGTTGGCATACTGTGGGGTCATGCAGGTACTCATAGCAGTGCTGCTGACTTGAAGGTATACATTTTCCCCAAATGTGAAATAGTTGTGGGTAAGGACAAAGTCACAAAGTTCATTCATGAGGTTTGCCGTGACATTATCGGGGATACTATTCCTGATGGCTTGTAGTCCATCTTTGTGCGGAATGTGGGTGTAGAGGGCTTCCACATCCATAGTGGCCAGGATGGTGTTTTCTGGAAGATCACCAATGGACTGTAGTTTTCTCAGGAAGTCAGTGGTGTCTTGAAGATAGCTGGGAGTGCTGGTAGTGTAGGGCCTGAGGAGAGAGTCTACATAGCCAGACAATCCTGCTGTCGGGGTGCCAATGTCTGAGATGATGAGGCGTCCAGGATTTCCAGGTTTATGGATCTTGGGTAGCAGATAGAATACCCCCTGGTTGGGGTTCTAGGGGTGTGTCTGTGCAAATTTGTTCTTGTGCTTTTTCACGGCATTTCTTGATGGTGTAGTTTCCTCTCGTTCATATTCCAACTTATTCACGATGACAACAGCACCTCCTTTGTCAACCTTTTTTATTATGACGTCAGAGTTGTTCCTGAGGTTGTGGAAGGCATTGTGTTCTGCACAGCTGAGGTTATGAAGCATGTGATGCTGCTTTTCCACAATTTCAGCCCATGCACATCAGTGGAAGCACTGTGTGTAGAAGTCTAGTCTGTTGTGTCGACCTTCAGGAGGAGTCCATGCAGAATCCTTCTTTTTGTAGTGTTGGTAGGAAGGGTTCTGTAGGTTAGTATGCTGTTCATAGGTGTGTTGGAAATATTCCTTGAGTCTGAGATGTCAAAAGTAGGATTCTAGGTCACCACAGAACTTATGTTCGCGGGGGTAGCGGGGCAGGAGAGCCCCTGATATAGGACAGAGTCTTCTGCTGGGCTAAGAGTATAACTGGATAGATTAACAATATTGTTGGGTGGGTTAAGGGAACCACTGTTGTGGCCCCTTGTGGCATGTAGTAGTTTAGATAGTTTAGTGTCCTTTTTCCTTTGTAGAGAAGCAAAGTGTGTGTTGTAAATGGCTTGTCTAGTTTTTGTAAAGTCCAGCCACGATGAAGTTTGTGTGGAAGGTTGTTTTTTTATGAGAGTATCCAGTTTTGAGAGCTTATTCTTGATCTTTCCCTATTTGCTGTATAGGATGTTGATCAGGTTGTTCCACAGTTTCTTTGAGAGTGTGTGGCACAATCTGTCAGCATAGTCTGTGTGGTATGTAGATTGTAATGGATTTTTTTTACCTTCAGTCCTTTTGGTATGATGTCCATCTGTTTGCATTTGGAAAGGAATATTGTGTCTGTACAAGTTTTTTTATTCTCCAGAATCTCAGATTTTATTAAAAAAGTAAGTGTCTCATTATTATTGTTGTGAAGAAAGCCTAAAAAATATGAAACAAGGGCAGCCAAGGCAGAGATGTCTGCCTGAGTCTGCAGTGAGCCTAGAATAGCAGCTCAGACAAGTGTGAACTGCCCTATTCAGCTCAGCAAGGAGTCAAGAACATAAACATTTAAATTATCATCACTGGGCAGCTGAGTTAACTATTTCATGCCTCATATGTGACAGGATTGTGAGGGTCACAGATCTACACATTTTACTGCAAGTGATGTCTCATTTTGATACCATAAGCAGGCAGCATTTGGGAGACACCACCAAAGAGAAAATAAGGCCAAAGAGCCTGCTAGAATGCCTGAGTATGTTCAAACTCAAGGAGCTTATGTAGCTAAGTGGTAACACAATTATATTTTAAATAGCTGCACAAGCTGCTGTGATTGGCATCTGATTTTGATGATTCACATGGGTACAGCTTGGAAAAAGTACCACTTGTTTAGCCCCAATCTATCCCCTGTGAAAGATCTGGTATGCATAAGCCGCTGTCAGAAAAGGCTTTTAAAATATTTTCTAAACAAAGTGGAAGACTCGCTTAGCCAATGTTGCCCGAGCCTGGTTAGAACAAGAGTTGGCCCCATGTCAGAGCAGTTGTTGAGCAGACTTGTTTTCACAATGAAGACAGGGCTTCAGTCTTCTCAAAGCAAGGTAGAAGCAGGGCCGCCCGGGGCGGGAAACAGGGGGAGGGTAAGTACGGCAATTTGCCCCGGGCCCCCCACAAGAAAATAATATTCTATAGTTTTGCAACTTTTTTTTGTATGGAAGGGGCCCCTGAAATTGCTTTGCCTCAGGCCCCTTGAATCCTCTGAAGAGACCTGGAAGCTGACTCTTAACAGGAATTATAGGCCTCATTGTTTAGTCTAGTCCAGGGATTCTCAAACTGGGGTCGTGACCCCTCAAGGGATTGTGAGATTATCTGGGGGGGGGTCATGAGGTGTCAGCCTCCACCGCAAACCTCGCTTCACCTCCAGCATTTATAATAGCATTAAATATAAAAAAGTGTTTTTTTAATTTATAAGTAGGAGGGGTCTCACTCAGAGCCTTGCTGTGAAAGGGGTCACCACTACAAAAGTTTGAGAACCCCTGGTCTATTCCATACAATGTGAGGCGTCAGCGCAGCTCAACAGAACCCAGATGCAATGGGTTATCAGAGAGAGTGATAGTGCATTTTAACTGAGCTCCCAGATTCAGGTGGAAAAGTCAGAATAGACATTTTCTCTTGACCTTTTGCCAGCCTTGTCTTTGGCAAGTTACTGGCCTCGTACATGATAATCTTCTGTAGTTCTCCCAGTTACTGGGCACTATCCATTACTATTTGTCTTACACAATAATTATACTCCAGGGTTAGAATGAAAAATTTCCCTGGACAAGGCCTGCTATTGCAGCAGAGTTGAAGCTCCTCATCTATGAACCTTCTGGCAGAGGCATGCAAGCAGTTGACTGCAGTAACCTCTTACCCATTAAAAAAAGCCAACACTACACTGCAAATTAAAATTGATCATTCCTCAGCATGTAGCAGCCGCAGATTCTGATAGATGCGGGAAAATACTGCATTACTGGGGGAAACCAAATACTTCAGAGAAATTTTGAATTGCTTGTCCTATCCATTCAAAAGCTACTGCTCTGGAAAAAGACAGTATGAAGACATTTGATTATCTTAAAGACAACAGCCTTCTGTGTGTGTTTGTGTATGTATGTGTATGAGAGAGAGAGAGAAAGAGCTACCATTGATGTTGTTAGGAGTAAGGTACAGGATTCATTAAGGGGAGGTGGCATGCTACAAAGTGAAAGGTTATGGCTGCTACCCTGTTAAATACATTGACCATGTTTATTTGCACCAGTGGTTAAATGCGAGTGAAAAATGGCTTGAGAATATTCCTTCCACAGCCTGATATAAGAAAAATCTAAATAAAAGGTGCCATGTCCCTTAGGTCCTGGCAGCAGGTATTGCTTTACTGATCTTCCACAGGGTAAATCTCAGACAGGGCTTGGGCTCTAGCACAGCACAATGACATGCACAGGGGCGACTATGTTTTTTGCCACCCCAAGCACGGCAGTTAGGCAGGTCACCTGCGGGCCGTCTGCTGGTCACGGAGATTCGTCAGCATGCCTGCGGGAGGTGCGAGGGTGCCGCGCATTCAGTGTCCCCGCTGCCAAATTACCACCGAAGCCGTGGGACCGGTGGACCTCCCGCAGACATGCAGCCGAATCTCCGTGACCAGCCCGCAGGCGAGCCGCCCTCACAGCAACTGACAGGCCGACCCTCCCAGCTTGCCGCCCCAGGCACGTGCTTGGTGTACTGATGCCTGGAGCTGCCCCTGGACATGCAGGCCTTGGTGTCTCACTGTGGGACTGTCCAGAGATAGGAGGCCTCTGAGACTCATTAACATGCTGTGTTTTTTTCTCTGTGAATCCTGCCCCTCTGGATTATTTGACAGTGAGCCAAATCACAAACGCTGGGAAATACTATTTCAGCATTTGTTTTGTGTCAGGGGAGCAGACTGACAAGATCATTGATGGCATTTTCTGTGTCAATTTGCACTTGTGCCTATATTGTTCGATTTCACGTCCGTTTGCCTTCAGCAGCAAACACACCCATTTGAACAAGGAAGCCATCTCAAGAGCATTGCTCAGCAGGTCAGCTGTGGCTATAATTGTAGCATCTACTTTTAAACCAGATGTTTTCTGGTGATTCATGCTGAAAAGTGTAGCCAAACTTGGCAGTTTAACAAATATTGTCAAACACGAGTTTTGAAAAAAGTGTGTCATATTACACCAATACCACATTGTGGTTACTTGAAGCAAGATGGTAAAAATATGCTAATTAGTGGCATACGTGAGTTAGTACAGTAAAACTCTAGTCTAGATCCCAGAAACGTCAGAATTTAGGGCACTAAAGCTTTTCCTCCATGAGTCATAACTGTCTTTTATAATTTGAAAGCCAGTTTATGAATCATTCATGAAAACTCTTGCTCTTATTTGGCTAGATGGGGTTCAGTCCTTGTCAGCTTCTGATGGGCTGTGACAGCTGCACCTGGCTCCTCCTTCCTGCAAGCAGGAAATAACCCTATCTGAAAATTATAAAAGAAAGTCTATTTTACAGTCATGCCCATGCTCATCCAGCTGCTTCTGGGCATGGATTAATGATTAAATGAATTGCACAACACACTGTGTCCTCATGATTAAGAGACTGCCTTTCCTGTCCAGATTTCATCCATGGGTTATGATGAACAACCAGACCAGTTATGGCCTCTGGAACAACTTTCTGACCAGAGAGTCAAACTCTCAGGGAGAAATGCAGTTTACATAGAACTTGCTTATTGATCGTGAACCGATTGTGTACTGTAAAGTACTAGCAAAGGATGTGCTGTCTACGACTTCTACGTAGAAGGGACGATACTCAACCTACTATTGCAATGCTCAACACAGAGAAAATGATCAACACTGAATATTTCTTTATTAATACTCAGATCAGTTACAGTTTGTTTTTTACTGTAAGAACATGAGGAAACTTTTAATATCTATTAACAATATATCTGTAAAGTTATTTTACCAAGGACTTCTCAATTACTTATGAAATACTGGATACTTTTCATCCTTGTAATATACAATTTTGAGAGGATTTATGTTTACAGACATAAGCTGGAGCCTTCACTTAGTATCATGACACCAGTGAATTATTACTTTTATGTAAAACAAGTGTTAATTGCTTATTTTAATTAATCTATAAAACCAAATATGGACATTTATGCAGCACATGCATGAACCAGCCCCCCACCCCACCTTCTCTCACTACATAATACATTTATCTCTTTATATTTTCTTTCCATTTGTTTGCATTTTACAAAACACATTTTTAAATATAACAAAGAAATAAGGTTTAGAAACAGCATTGGCCTTGGTATGAAGCCCAATGACTGGAAGATGTCCTGGAAAGTCCATATGGCTGGAGTCATCTAAGCAAGTCATTTCCCAATCTTCTGATTGCCCATCTCCAGTAAATGAACCACTTTCCAATTTCTAACAGCTCTTTTTAAAAAATCACATGAAGGAAAGGAGCCAGCATCTTTTCTGTAGCCCATGACTGGGTGTTAATGAATCATGAATGAGGGAAAGGTGCACTTACAAAAACATCTGTAGGAGCACTGGGTGTTGAAGAAAGGTACAGAGGGTGGAAGTATCATGGAAAGAGGAGCATGGAAGATCAAGGGAAGGGTATTGGGGAGTCAAACAGGAATAGGGGACCATGGGACAAATGAAGAAACCTAGATCAGGGCATAGGGAGCATGGGAAAAGGGAGTATATGAAGTTGGTGTGAAAGAGCTTCAAAACACTAGACAACTGCAGAGAATGCTTGATGAGCTCCTGGAAGTCATTGGAGGATTTGGAATTTACTTTTCTATGCACCAAGCATCACACCCCTGTGACTCTGAAGTGTTTGCTGGAGCAGAGGTTCTTAAATTGCTCCACGGAGAAAGCTGACTAGTCACACTCTGCTGTCTCCTCCTCTTCATTTCCAAATGCACATCATCATCAAGACAAACCCAAAAGGGACGTAACCTCCTTGCAGATCGAGCATCACTTGAATTGATCTCTAGCTAGGTACTTAAAATGGTCGATCTGGATGTTCAGTCTACCTCAGTCATTAGTGAGCTTAGCACACCTTCAAAGCTTTTGGCAATAGTATGATTGTTGACTGCATAGCGGCTTTCCTTGGCAAATGCACTTCATAATTCATTGGTCTAGTAATATATCCATACCAAGAAAGTTGGTAAAATTATACCAGTGCTAACAGAGATGATTGCTGGGTTTGGCTATGAATATCCTCATTGCTGATCTTGTCCTACTACTTAATATGGAGCAGCTGACAAAAACAATGCAAACCAAAAATGTCAATTTGTTGTTCTTTAGTGTTTCTTAGCATCCATGTTTCACGGCCTTCCAAGAGAATTGATATAATAGTGGTTCTATATATCTACAGCATTGTAGTAAACCTGATGTCCTGACATCTCCATAGATGCTGCAGAAGGACTCAGAATGTGGTGCAGAAGCTACTATATGAATATTCACATCTTTTGAACATATCCCAGCCCTGTCTATGATGCTACCCAAGTACTTAACAGCTGCTACCTGTGCAATATCCTCTTTGGACAGGTTACTACTGAACAGGTTGTAATCTAGCATTGGATGCTGCTTGACGGTAATGGTCAGGGACTTAGTTTTATCCAGATTAATAACCTGAACAATGCATGCCGCTTCTTTCCTGACCAGATCAGCCATCAGCTCCGGCAGTCACCCAGCTGAGCCAACAAGGCAATGTCATTAATGCATTTCAGGGCTCAGAGTACAATGGTGTTCAGTTTATTGCCACCAATGGCTGCCTCCTCAAAATTATTCATCAACCAATACTGAACAACAGTGGTGCTGAAACACAGCCTTGAGGAACTCCTGTGGGGACAGAAACCATGCCATGTACCATTGACTTGAATACCACTTTCTGTTCCATTATAGAGCTCTGTTATAAATGACACTATCTTTGGATGGACGCCAACTTGACACATCAGATCCCATAAACTTGCTCCATGCAGTGACTCGAAGGCCTGAGGAAAGCCTATGAGTGCTTTGTATGGCGTATTAAATTCACCCTTCTTCTCAAAAAGCTCTTTCAAGGAAAAGATTTGGTCGATAGTGGAACGGCAGTGTCTAAAGGTGCACTAAGCCACACTTTGCCATGAAGTGCAATACTGATTCGAGACATTACCTCAGAAATAAAGATTTTCTCTGGGACCAACAACAGTGCAATACCTGCCTATTCCAAAGATATAAAAGGGGGTGGAACAGAACAAAAGAGGTCCCAGTCATGAGAAAGCCCCTGCTTTTCACCCAAAATGCCTGCTGGAACTAACAAGGACTGTACCAGGGGAAAGGATTGGGCCCAGACTAGGAAGGCATCTAGTCTGTGAAATAAGCTTATTGGAACATTTCTGAGGGTGAGATTTACCCATAAACATTTTCTTAATGTATTAGTCTTAGACTTGCATGTTTTGTTTTATTTTGCTTGGTAACTTACTTTGTTCTGTCTGTTACTACTTGGAACCACTTAATGGGGAGGAACTTATTGAGAATTTGAAAGTGAAAGGCAGCTTGGGTGAAAGTGATCATGAAAATATAGAATTCAGAATTCTAAGGAAGGGTAGAAGGGAGTACAGCAAAATAGAGACAATGGATTTCAGGAAGATGGATTTTGGTAAGCTCAGAGAGCTAACAGGTAAGGTTCCACGGGAATCAAGACTGAGGGGAGTTGGCAGTTTTTCAAAGGGACACTATTAAGTGCCCAAAAGCAAGCTATTCTGCTGGGTAGGAAAGATAGAAAATGTGGCAAAAGACCACCCACCTTGGCTTAACCACGAGATCTTGCATGATCTAAAAAAATAAAAAGGAGTCATATAAAAAATGAAAACTAGGACAAATTACAAAGGATGAATATAGGCAAACAACACAGGAATGCAGGGGCAAGATTAGAAAGGCAAAGGCACAAAATGAACTCAAACTAGCTATGGGAATAAAGGAAAACAAGACGACTTTTTATCAATACATTAGAAGCAAGAGGAAGACCAAGGACAGGGTAGGCCCACTGCTCAGGGAGGAGGGAGAAACAGTAACAGGATGCTTGGAAATGGCAGAGATGCTTAGTGACTTCTTTGTTTTGGTCTTCACTGACAAGTTTGAAGGAATGCCTAACATAGTGAATGCTAATGGGAAGGTGGTAGGTTTAGAAGATAAAATAAAAAAAGAACAAGTTAAAAATCACTTAGAAAAGTTAGATGCCTGCAAGTCACCTGGGCCTGATGAAATGCATCCTAGAATACTCAAGGAGCTAATAGAGGAGGTATCTGACCTCTAGTTATCATCTTTGGAAAATCATGGGAGACAGGAGAGATTCCAGAAGCCTGGAAAAGGGCAAATATAGTGCCCATCTATAACAATGGAAATAAAAACAACCCAAGAAACTACAGACCAGTTAGTTTTAACTTCTGTGCCAGGGAAGATAATGGAGTAAGTGGTTAAGGAAATCATCTGCGAACACTTGGAAGGTGGAAAAGTGATAGGGAATAGCCAGCATGGATTTGTAAAGAACAAATCATGTCAGATCAATCTGATAGCTTTCTTTGATAGGATAATGAGTCTTGTGGATAAGGAAGAAGCGGTGGATTGTGGTATACCTAGACTTTAGTAAGGCATTTGATACAGTCTCGCATGATATTCTATCACACAACTAGGCAAATACACTTAGATGGGGCTACTATAAGGTAGGTACATAACTGGCTGGATAAACGTATCAGAGTAGTTATAAATGGTTCCCAATCCTGCTGGAAAGGTATAAACAAGTGGGTTCCGGAGGGGTTCTGTTTTTGGGACCAGCTCTGTTCAATATCTTCATCAACAACTTAGATGTTGGCATAGAAAGTACGCTTATTAAGTGTGCAGATGATACCAAACTGGGGGGATTGCAACTACTTTGGGACGGAGGTCATAATTCAAAATGATCTGGACAAATTGGAGAAATGGTCTGAGGTAAACAGGATGAAGTTTTAATAAAGACAATGCAAAGTGCTCCATTAGGAAGGAACAATCAGTTTCACACATCACAGAATGGGAAGAGACGGTCTAGGAAGGAGTACGGCAGAAGGGATCTAGGGTGTATAGTGAACCACAAGCTAAATATGAGTCAACAGTGTGATGCTGTTGCAAAAAAACAAACATACATGATTCTGGGATGCATTAACAGGTGTGTTGTGAGCAAGACACGAGAAGTCATGCTTCCACTCTACCCTGCACTGGTTAGGCCTCAGCTGGAGTATTGTGTCCAGTTTTGGGCACCACACTTCAAGAAAGATTTGGAGAGGGTCCAGAGAAGAGCAACAAGAATGATTAAAGATCTAGAGAACATGACCTATGAAGGAAGGCTGAAAGAATTGGGTTTATTTAGTTTGGAAAACAGAAGACTGAGAGGGGACATGATAGCAGTTTTCAGGTATTTCAAAGGATGTCATAAGGGGAAGGGAGAAAACTTGTTCATCTTAGCCCCTAAGGATAGAGCAAGAAGCAATGGGCTTAAACTGCAGCAAGGGAGGTTTAGGTTGGACATTAGGAAAAAGTTCCTGCAGGGTGGTTAAACACTGGAATAAACTGCCTAGGGAGGCTGTGGAATCTCCATCTCTGGAGATATTTAAGAGTAGGTTAGATAAATGTCTAGCAGGGATGGTCTAGACAGTATTTGGACCTGCCATGAGGGCAGGGGACTGGACTCAATGACCTCTCGAGGTCTCTTCCAGTCCTAGAATCTATAAAATCCTACTTTTTATGCTTAATAAAATCCCTTTTGTTTATTAATTAACCCAGAGCAAGTGATCAATACATGGGGGACCAAACAGCTGTGCATATATCGCTATCAGTGTTATAGAGGAAGGACAATTTCTGAGTTTACCCTGTATAAGCTTTATACAGAGTAAAACAGATTCTCCTTCGAGTGCTTGCTCATAATCGATTCCAATTAGGTGTGCGTGTGCCGCAAGCACGTTCGTCGGAAGATTTTTACCTCTGGAGTGGCACTGTTATGGCTCTGGATATATACCCCTGCCGACGCAACGGCCCTTCAGTTCCTTCTTACCGCCCATGACGGTCGTTGGAACAGTGGAGCGTGGCTTTGCTGATCTCCACATCCCTAGCTACTCGTAGTTCTTTGCTGTTTCTGTGTGTATAGTTCGAGTTCTTGTAGTTATAGTTAGTATTAGTTGTTGTCTTTATAGTTAGTGTATATAGTTTAAGGGGAAATTGGGGATTAGCCCCTTTCCTCCACCCCAGTGTGGGCCCATGCCCAAGGCACCGGGATTCAAACCGTGCTCGGCCTGCCAAAAGCCGATGCCAATAGGGGATCCCCACGACTCCTGCCTCAAGTGCCTAGGGGAATCCCACCTTGCTGATAAGTGCCGCATCTGCAAGTCGTTTAAACCAAGGATGAAGAAGGAGCGGTACTTTCGACTGAAACAGCTCCTCATGGAATCGGCACTTAGCCCTGCAGCGTCGGTACCAAGCGCCCAACAGACTACTTCTGTAAGGAGCGCCCCTCCGGCCCCGGACAGATCCAGTACAGAGAAGGAGTCCCGGCACCGACCCTTGCCGGCACTGACATCTGCTTGGCACCGCTTCCTGTCCCCGAGACCCAGGAAGCAACATAGTGCTCCAACTTCAGCTTCAGGGAAGGAGCGCTCTTCCAAGACGGTTCGTCCGGCACCGTCATCTCCTGGGCACCAATCGACTGTGGCACCACAGATTGCGGCTCCGCCAAACGCGGCACCATCGATTTCAGTCCCACAAGGGTCGTTGAGTCCGGTGCCTGACAGCTCCCCAGCTCATGCTGTGGTGGAGCTTGCCCTCCCCCTTCTACGCCGGAGACCTTCTCCACGGCAAGGGAGCTCATCGCAATGATGGAGTCAACATGGCCTCAACCCCCGGCACCGCGGGTGCGGGTCATACAATCCATTGGCAAGCTAGCCCTGGTAAGGCCACCTTCCATTGGTCCATCAGAGAGACGTCGTTCAAGATCACGGTCTTGCAGATGCTCTCGATCATGCCGTTCCTGCTCCCAGCACCGCTCGCAGTCCCAGCACCGCTCTCCATCATGGTACCGGTCACACTCGCGGCACCGTTTGACATCTCGTTCGCCGGACAGATACTTCTGGTACCGATCCGACTCATGGCACCGCTCTCGGCACCGTGTATCCCGCAGTCACTCCAGACGAAGGGACTCGAGATCTCAGTCGACCTCCCAGCACCGGTACAGTAGAAGGTCCCGGTCTCACTCGCGGTACCGTTCTAGCTCCCGGTACCGCTCCCTGGTACCGCCCGGGGCTTGAGCGTCGAGAACAGTGGCACCCTCCCAGAGTCTATCAGCACAGCCGTGGCCTTTGAGACACACATCAGTCTCATCACAGGCTGGTAGCGCATCCTACCATCAGGAGCGTGACTCTGATGTCCCCAGCCACATATTCCCAGAGAGACAGAGCCACAAGCAAGGGCCTCATCACTGGTCCTTCTGGACACCGTGGGCATACCACCAAGCCCAAGGTGCACCATCAGTGGCTCAACGGTCGGCCCCGTCAGAACACCAGGTACCAGAGGTGACAATAAGCCGTGCCCCCGCTACAGGCACGGATGAGGCTCCAATACCATCTGCAGTCACCGAGGTTCCACCTGATGCAGATGATGCCCTTCAAGTATAGGAGCCACCACAGGACCCTTTGGTCCCGGACCTCTCCTCCTCCTCCTCGCCTGATGAGGCGGTGGTGGGGACATCCTCCTCAGGCCCTCCACCAATTGATCTCAGGGCCCATCAAGACCTTTTGAGGCGAGTGGCTCAGAATATGAACTTACAGGTGGAGGAGGTCCCTGAAATAGAGGACCCGGTCATGGACATCCTATCGGCTGATGCACCTACTAGAGTTGCTCTTCTGTTCATCCGCACCATACAGGCTAATGCAGATACCATTTGGCAATCCCCAGCTTCAATTCCACCTACAGCAAGGGGAATAGAGAGGAAATATATGGTCCCCTCAAAGGGGTATGAATATCTCTACACTCACCCACCTCCTTGCTCTCTGGTTGTCCAGTCAGTGAATGAAAGGGAGTGTCATGGCCAGCAAGCCCCGGCTCCTAAGTCAAAGGAGGCTAGGTGCATGGACCTCCTAGGCCACAAAATATACTCGGCCGGGGGCCTCCAACTTAGGGTGGCAAACCAACAAGCCCTCCTAAGTAGGTATAAAACTTTAACACTTGGGTGTCCTTGGGGAAGTTTATGGAGCTTCTTCCCCAGGAGTCCCGTCAAGAATTCATGGCCCTACTTGAGGGAGGTAAAAAGGTAGCAAGAACCTCCCTCCAAACCTCTCTGGATGCAGCGGACTCTGCAGCCAGAACTCTGGCATCGGGAGTGACGATGAGGCGTATCTCCTGGCTCCAGGTATCAGGCCTTCCCCCTGAATTGCAACAAACCATTCAGGATTTACCCTTCGAAGGCCAAGGCCTTTTCTCAGACAAGGCTGACACCAGGTTGCAAAGTCTGAAGGACAATTGCGTTACAGTGTGCTCTCTGGGTATGCATACGCCAGTGACCCAACACAGGACCTTCCAGCCCCAGCCACACCATCCTTATGCCCAGCCTAGGCTGTCTCAGACGTTACCAGAAGGCGTGGCAGGGGGAAATCACTGGAGACAATCTGGCCCTCGAGGAGCTCAAAATCAGGCACCCCCTAAACCACCAGCAGGGCCCAAGCAGAAGTTTTGATGGGACGCCTGAGGATGGCCCACCAGTTACCCTACTGGATCCTTCTCCTCCCTTTTTCAACCGCCTCTCCCAATTCCTCCCTGCCTGGTCCCAGTTAACTTCAGATCATTGGGTCCTGCGCACGATGGAAGGGGGATACCACCTCCAGTTTGCTTCAGCCCCACCTTCCCACCCTCCCTACCCATCCCTCTTCAAGGACCCCTCTCACGAGCAATTCCTCTTACAAGAGGTCCAGACACTCCTAGCCATGGGAGCCATAGAGGAGGTGCCAGAGGACATGAGAGGCAAGGGATTCTATTCCCACTACTTCTTAATCCCCAAGGCAAAGGGAGGTCTACGGCCGATCCTAGACCTGTGAGAACTCAAATTCATGACAAAACTGAAGTTCCGCATGGTATCCCTGGGGAGCATTATCCCGTCCCTGGATCCAGGAGACTGGTATGCCGCCCTCGATATGAAGGACGCGTATTTCCACATCGCAATCTATCCGCCACACAGATGGTACCTCCGTTTTGTGGTCAACCATCAACACTTTCAGTTCACTGAACTTCCGTTTGACCTTTCTACAGCTCCGCATGTCTTCACAAAATGCATGGCTGTAGTCGCCGCCTCCCTCTGGTGTCGTCGGGTACACGTCTACCCGTATCTTGATGATTGGCTCATTTGAGGGACTTCCCAGTTGCAAGTAACACAGCACCTGCGCATCATCACAGACCTCTTCGGGAGCCTAGGCCTCTGGTCAACACAGAGAAGTCTATTCTGACACTCCGCAGAGAATAGACTTCATCGGAGTGGTTCTGGACTCCAATCTGGCCAGAACCTGCCTCCCACAGTCGCGTTTTCAAGCAATGGCTTCAAAATCTGAAGTCTTCAAACCTTCCCGACAACGTTGGTGCGCATCTGCCTCAGCCTAGTAGGTCACATGGCCTGCTGCACCTTCGTGAGCAAGTACACCAGGCTACGCCTCCGTCCCTTCCAAACCTGGCTAGCTTCAATATACCAACCATGCAGACACAGCCTGGACTCGGTGCTCACTATCCCCAGGAAAGTTCTGGGCTCCCTAACCTGGTGGCTAGACCCCATTCTAGTCTGTGCAGGGATGCCATTCCACCCACCACAACCCTCGATGGCCCTGACCACGGACACGTCATCTCTGAGTTGGGGTGCCCACCCCGGGGGCCTTCGCACTCAAGGCCTCTGGTCACCCCAAGAACTGGCCTTATACATCAATGTGGGGGAGTTGAGAGCAGTTCCTCTAGCATGCCAGGTGTTTCAAGACCATCTCCAAGGCCGTTGTCAGTATTCACGGACAACACAACGGCCATGTTTTACATAAACAAGCAGGGAGGAGCATGCTCCTCCCTCCTTTGTCAAGAAGCCGTCCACCTCTGGAACTTTTGCATAGCCCACTCGATCGAATTGGTAGCGTCTTTTCTCCCAAGAGTCCAGAACACTCTGGCGGATCACCTCAGCAGATCCTTCCTGTCTCACGAGTGGTTGATTCGTCCGGACTTCATCCATTCTGTTTTCTGGAAGTGGGGGTTTCCCCACATAGACCTCTTTCCCTCCCAAGAGAACAGGAAATGCCAGGTGTTTTGCTCCTTCCAGTGATGCTCCCCGGGCTCCCTCTCAGATGCATTCCTGATCCCGTGGAAGAGGGACCTACTTTATGCCTTCCCACCGTTTCCGCTCATCCACAGAGTCCTACTCAGGCTCCTCAGGGACAGCGCCCACCTGATCCTGATTGCTCCAGCGTGGCCAAGGCAGCACTGGAACACCATATTGTTCGACCTTTCAGTGGCAGACCCGATCCCTCTGCTACTCTGGCCGGACCTCATAACACAGGACTTCGGCAGGCTTCACCATCTGGACCTGCAGTCCCTTCATCTCACACCATGGTTGCTGTGTGGTTGAGCCAGTCTGAGTTGCGTTGCTCTGCCTTGGTCCAACAGGTGCTCTTGGGCAGTAGGAAGCCTTCCACTAGGATGACATACCTTGCCGAGTGGAAGCGTTTCTCCTGCTGGTGCGCTCAGCGTAACTTAGTCCTCAGATAGGTGTCCGTTCCTACGGTCCTGGACTACCTCTGGTCCCTAACACGGCAGGTCCTAGCGGTCTCTTCCGTAAAGGTGCATCTGGCAGCCATTTCCGCCTTCCACCCAGGGGAAAATGACCGATCAATCTTCTCTCACCCTATAGTTTCAAGGTTCCTCAAGGGATTGGAGTGTTTGTACCCTCAAGTCAGACGCCCGACCCCTACCTGGGATCTAAACCTGGTGCTAGCCAAGCTTATGGGTGTTCCTTTCGAGCCACTGGCCACCTGCTCACTGCTGTACCTTTCCGGAAGACAGCCTTTCCTAACGGCGCTATTGATACTTCGTCATGCGGGCAAGACAGAACTGAGCTGGCGGTGCGTTTGTACAGGCGGGACCTCCCGGAGTACCGTACATGCCATAAGGACAAGAGTACAGCTGCGTACCAAAACCCCTCTTTCCGTCCTAAGGGGTCGTCCACTTGGCTTCAATGTAAATGCAACACTTCCTCCCAGTCTTCTTCCAAAACAGCGCACCAGCCATTGACACGTTGTCAGGAACAACAGTTTACAACAGCCCTGGACGTGCTGCGATGGCTACCGCCCTTTTATATCGAGAGTCAAACCCTTCCGAAGGGTCACCGTATCAGACTCTTTGTAGCTGTTCGCAGACTAGAATGAAAGGGCTACCGGTCTCTTCTGAAACGAATTCTCAGCGTGGTGACATCCTGCTTCGCAACACATGCACCTATAACGGGCTCAGGTTCCAGCTACCACCACGCCCATCTACTCGGGCGGCAAAGCTCATCGCCGCCTTCCCCCGGCCCTTCTCACGCAGGATAAAATGTCGGGCAGTTGTCCTACCTAGCGATTGAGCTGATTCTACACCCTTGCCTCACTATTACGCATTGGTTCAACAGTCCAGGAGATGTAGGCATTTGCTCAGCGGTTTTGCATTCCGCAACATCTCACTCCACCCACCACCTAGGTAAGGATGGGAATCACCTAAGTTGAATGCGATATGAGCAAGCAGTTGAAGAAAAGATGGGTTACTCACCTGTAACGTTGTTCAAAGATGTGTTGCTACACATCCGTTCGCAAACCCCACCCTCCTTCCCCTCGTCGGAGTAGTCCTAAGCAAGAAGAACCTTGAAAAGCGGCTGGGCTGCAGGGATATATTCCGCACCTATAATAGTGCAGCACAGGAGGACGGCTCCAGCCGACAACACCGAGTGTTGCTAGGGACCAAAATCTTCGACGAATCGTGCATCAACGTGCGCGCAGCACACCTAACTGGAATGCTTATGAGCAACATCTCGAAGAACAACAGTTACAAAGGTGAGTAACGCGTCTGTTTTGGGGGGGGGGGGGGGGGGAGAATCCCACTGGGAACTGGGTGTCTGGAGACAGATGACCTGCCAAGTAGTTTTTGGTTAAAGTCTGTGGCTTTGGGGGCATGGACCAGACCTGGGTCTATGTTGCAGAAGGCTAGCATGTCTGGCAGGGTTCTGGAGTCCCAAGCTGTCAGGGGAAACAGGCTCAGAGGTAATTTCAGCACATTAGGTGACAGTCCCAATTAGGTAACAAACCCGTCACACTACCCCCCCCCACTGCAGCCCCACAACCCCTTTTGCTGCTTTCTGCACCCACCCCACTGTGGCCCCAAGACCGGAGAAGCTATCTCCCTATGCCACGACCCCAGGGCTTCAGTGGGGAGTGAAAGCTCTTCCAGTCTAGGGCTGCAGCGGGGTCCAGATGCTAGGGCTTCCCCGGCCACCCGAATGCTTCTGCAGGGCACCAAGGTCAGGGCGCTGGGGCTTATCCCGCCTCGCCCACTTGGTGCTTCTGCTGGAGAGTGGATGGGGCACAGGGGCTTACTCTGCCCCCCTGCAGCTTCTGTCAGGGATGGGGTTGGGGGCCACTGCTGGGGGGGCTTCCCCTGTCCCGCACTGTCTGCCAGGGAGGGGGTCAGAGGCCGCTGGAGCCTCCCATCCCATGGCTGCTGCAGAGGATGGGGTCAGGGTTGGGGAGCGCTGTAGAGGAAGGGGGCTTCCCCCATCCCATTGCTGCTGGCGGGGAGTAGCTGGGGAGAGGGAACTTCCACTGCCCAGCACTGCTGCTGCAGAGCAAGGTTGGGGTGTGGGTGCTTCCCCCGCCCCGCCCACCTGGTGGCCCAGGGTCTTGGCTTCCTCTGGCAGTGGCAGATTTTTCCCAGGGGAAAAAAAAAAAAAAAAAAAAAAAAAAATCAGGCCACAATTTTCCCTTCTAGACTTAAATAAAACAGTCAGAAAACAGTGTGGAGAATTTTGTTAAAATAATTATACCTTTATTCAACAGGCTGATCCTGAATGTAACAGATTTTATTCTTTAAAATAAATTAAAATGTATATTGAAAAGCCTCTGAGCTCAAAATTGGAAATTAAAGGCAAGACATGACATGAGCCTCAGGGTTAGTAAAAAAACAATTAATATGTAGCCAATGGATCCCCATTCATTGAGGACAACATGGTATTTCCTCAATTCTGCATTGTTTCATCACTCACATTTCCTCCCCCTTGGCCAAGCAAGGGGCTGGTGCCACATGTTACATAACCAGATTGATACTGATGCAACATTAACATTATAGAACCATGTGACCAGGGCAAGATCTCTAGGTCCAAATGTATCTTAATATTCATCCCTTACAGATAATTTGCTGTAGGAAAGGTCAAATAATATCTATACACTAGCAATAGCTGTATAATTATTATGTTTCATGAATATAGGTTTTTGAAAACACACACACAGGCACCAGGAACTTCTCCTAGTTTGAATAGCTTAACTCTTTGGGTATGTCTACACTGCAGTTAAACACCTGAGGTTGGCTTAGGTCAGCTGACTTGGTCTCATGGGGCTCAGGCTAGGGGGTTACTTAATTGTGATGTAGACATTTGGGCTTGGGCTGAGGTCCAGGACCCTGCAAGGTGGGTCGATCCCAGAGCTCTCTGCAATGGACAGTTGCTGAGAAGGATCTGTCCTCCGTGCTCTGTGTTTTCCATCACTGGAAATTTTTGAAAGCAAGATAGGATGTTTTTCTAAAAGATATGCACTAGTTCAAACAAGAATTATTTCTGGGAAGTCCTGTGTTATGCAGATCAGACTAGATGATGATCTTAGTCGTCTCTTTGGTTTTACAATGTATGAAATACCACAGGTCACTTTTAATTTTTCCAGCAGAACATGGGAAATCCTGGTCACTGAAAGAGTGAGAGTTCACCAGGTAACATGGGCTTTGAGGAGGACTGAAACCTTGAATCCCAGTATCCCATGGGGAGTCATTGGAGAGTATAGCATTGTGGGAATGGAACCTGGACTAGTTTGGGGTGCAGGGACACTTGTCACAAATAACAGGTTTGTCACCCAGCTGACTACTTAAGAAACTTGATTTGAGTTTGAACTTGGGAAGCACCCACAGAGACTAGCTGGGCATTAGTACAGACAAAGCATAACTGAAATCATAGGAGTATAAAACAGAGTACAAGAAGTACAGCAAAATGACTCCCTGGATCATCCACAGGTTCAGCCTAAGGCTGTACAAGATAAAGCAATCTCTCAATGTTGACATGCTTAAAACTTTCTAATGGCCTCCATAAACAAAGATGGAAGAAACAGTGGAGCACACCACAAGAGGAAAGGATATTTTGGGCTGACACATACCCAATTATTTCCAGTGTCCCATTTGTGAACATTCATGCATCAGGTATAAAGCCCTTTTTCCATATCCATCATTTGCATATTTACTTAAGTCTCAGCCCCTTATCCATAGATAATGACAGGTTTCAGAGTAGCTGCTGTTTTAGTCTGTATCTGCAAAAAGAACAGGAGTACTTGTGGCACCTTAGAGACTAACAAATTTATTTGAGCATAAGCTTTCGCGGGCTACAGCCCACTTCATCGGATGCTGAAGTGGGCTCTAGCCCACAAAAGCTTATGCTCAAATAAATTTGTTAGTCTCTAAGGTGCCACAAGTACTCCTGTTCCTTATCCATATATAGCTTTCCAGGTACCCGAGATTCCAATTGCTGACAAACTTGTTGTGTCAATCCCATGTTAATACATTTCCCAGTATTTCCAATACATTAATGTGGTTAACCTCGTGGTTAGACATACTAAAAATTCCCCAAAAATTGGTTATTTCTTGATTTTGTGGTGTAATTCTTTATCACAAGCTACATATTGCAAAATACTGCTAAATTTTATAACCTTAGGTTAAGCAGTTTGCTACTTAGGCTAACTACCAAGCGGTCCACTAGGCCTCAGCTTGTCCTCAAGCCTACCTTCGTTATTATACAAATTCTTATATTTCCCTACCTCCTTTACAGCTTTAATAGCTTTTGTTTTGCTATCTTTAAGCATTTTAATATGCTTTGTCACATAATATGTAATTTAATCTTGCACCCTAAAATCAGGTCGGTCGGGGTTACAGGTCAACAGATGTGTTGTTTTGTAGACTGAATGCCGATTGAACCAAATTGTTTCAACATTGTCAACAGTTCTATCATTGTTAACCGTAAATATTTATTGTAGCCTTTTCACTTAGAAAAGGGATTTGGTGAAATTAAAGAAAAAGTAGGTTCTTATTAAGTTTACATCACATGTAATCATGAGCCAGATAACATTTCTCTAAGTAAATGCTCCTATATGCTATAATGACTCTGGGCCAGATGACAGAATTGTAAGCTGTAAGCATTATATAAGTAAGCTTGATTCCATAAACCTGAAGTCATAATCATTGCTGGTTTCATTCCACACTTCAATGGTACTGTTCTCTATGCAGTATAGAGAAATCTTGATTTTACTAAAATTTCAGCAGACACCAGAATATTTGTAATATCTACAGAACATGTGATTGCTGGTTATAGAGCAAGGTGACAGAGGCCTTTAAAAAAAAATAATATTGTTTGTAAAATTGGAGTTTGCAAAATCAGAGTTGGGGTGAGATTCTCAACCCCACTGTGTATCTGTGTGCTGGGTAAGACAGCTGGAGCGATGTAAAGGGAGTAGAAAAGCCTTTGATACAGCCAGGAAAGAATTCCCCAGCATAGGAACTAAGAAGACAGCTTCAGGATGTCTTTCAAGGACCCCACCCTTCCCCAGCAAGCACTGGCACAGGTGGTGTGCAGGGAACATATCTGAGGAGAGAGGATTATATCTGGAGGAGGGTCTGCAGATAGTCCTGTGGAGACTCTGTGCAGTACTGTCCCCCACAGGGAACCACGAACAGGCTGGATAACTTTGGCAGCCCTAAGTTTTGCTCCCCAGAGCAGCCCAGAACTTGAAGGGAGGTTACAAAGGTGATTTAAAGCTACTTCAACCCCGCTCTTCCCTTCCTCCTGAACTGTGAGGTCTGTGCTAAGCCTTTTACAAGTGCAGCACAGAATCTCAATGGTAATCTCTGAAAGAGCCCCTGGGTTCTTCTTCGAGTGCTTGCTCATATCCATTCCAGTTAGGTGTGCGCGCGCCGTATGCACGTTCGTCGGAAGATTTTTACCCTAGCAACACTCGGTGGATCGGCTGGGCGCCCCCTGGAGTGGCGCCACTATGGCGCCGGATATATACCCCTGCCAACCCAGCCACGCTTCAGTTCCTTCTTACCGCCCGTGTCGGTCGTTGGAACAGTGGAGCGCAGCTTAGCTGACCTCCACTTCCCTAGCTACTCGTAGTTCTCGTGTATATAGTTATAATCCTTTTATATTATATATATTTATATTTATATAGTTATACGTTTTTTCTTTACTAGCATGGTTAGTTTAGTAATAGTTAGCGGGGTTCGGGGAGTAGCCCCTTCCCCACACCCGGTGCCGGAGCCCATTCCCGGCTCACCGGGTTTTAAACCTTGCTTGGCCTGCCACAAGCTGATGCCTACAGGAGATCAGCACAACTCCTGTTTGAAGTGCCTCGGGGAAATCACACTTGACAGCTAGGTGCCCCATTTGCAAGGCTTTTAAGCCGAGAACAAAAGGAGTGGGACTTTCACTTACCCCTCTGCCTTCAGCACCAAGCGCTGGTCAATCGGCGGGCAGAAGTGCCTCCTCTGGACTGGACCCCGCCGGTACTGCCAAGGGCTCTCGACACTGGCCGTCGCCGGCACCGAAGTCAACTCGGCACCGCTTCCTCTCTCTGAGGTCGAGAAAGCCTATGACTCCTCCTGCCAGTGCCTGACAGCTCCCCGGCATGTGGTTGAGCCCCCTGCGCCTGCTGCTTCCGTGCCAACTGCACCGCAGCCAGAGAGCTTGTCTAAGTTGGATCGCCTGGCACCGACGCCTGCAGAGGCACTGACGACACTGGCACTGTCGATCCCGGTCCCACGGGGCCGTCGAATCCGGTGCCTGACAGCTCCCCAGCACGCGCTGTGTTGAGCTTATTGTTCCCTCCACACCGCAGACATTCCCAACGGCGAGGGATCTCATTGCCATGACAGAGTCGATGCTGCCTGAACCCCCGGCACCGCCAGTGCGGGTAATACAGTCTCTTAGCAAGCCTCCATTGATACAATCATCCTCTTTCGGCACAGCAGAGCGGCACCGTTCATGATCACGGTCCCGCAGACGCTCCAGGTCCTGTCGGCACTTCCGCTCCCGACGCCACTTGCAGTCCCGGTGCTGTTCTCCTCCTCGGTACCGGTCTCACTCGCTACACTGGTCGGTATCCCGTTCGCCGACCCGCTACTCTGAGCCCGTTCCAGCTCCCGGCACCACTACAGGCACCTTGACTCCCGTAGCCGCTCCCGACGTCAAGCCTCGAGATCTCGGTTGACCTCCTGGCACCGCTCTGGTCGCAGGTCCGGATCTCCTTCCAGGTACTGGTGCCCCTCCCGGTACCGGTCCCCGGTGCCAAGTTGGGCAAGGTCCGATAGAGTCAGAGACTCTGCCCATGGTTTTTCAGCACCTCCATGGCCATCCAGACATGCATCAGTGTCATCCCACGTGGACAGCTCTTATGCTCAGGACCGCGATTCTGATGTGCCCACCAACAACCTGAGAGCCCATCAGGACCTCCTAAGGAGGGTAGCACTCAATATGGACCTCCAGGTGGAGGAGGTCCCGGAGGTAGAGGACCCGGTAGTGGGCATTCTATCGGCAGTTGCCCCACTAGAGGGGCCCTACCCGTTTATTCGGACCATCCAGGCGAATGCCAATACTATATGGCAGTCCCCAGCCTCTATCCCTCCTGCGGCCAGGGGAGTCGAGCGTAAATATATGGTGCCCTCTAAGGGGTACAACCACTTGTATGTCCGTCCTTCTCCCTGCTCACTAGTCGTTCAGTCTGTTAAGGAGAGGGAACGGCATGGTCAGCAGGCGCCAACCCCGAAATCGAAGGAGGCTAGGCGAATGAACCTACTCGGCCGCAAGGTGTACTCTGCAGGGGCTTTACAGCTCTGGGTGGCAAATCAACAAGCCTTGCTTAGCCGCTATAATTATAACACCTGGGTGGCGGTGGGTAAGTTTAAGGAGCTTCTCCCTCAAGACTCCTGCCAAGAGTTCGCTGCCTTCTTGGAGGAAGGAAAAAAGGGTGGCCAGAGCTTCCCTCCAGGCCTCATTGGATGCAGCAGACTCAGCAGCCAGGACTCTGGCCTCATGTTGCCATGAGGCACATCTCATGGCTTCAGGTTTCAAACCTCCAGCCGGAGCTGCAGTATACCATTCAGGACTTACTATTTGATGGTAAAGGCCTCTTCGCAGCAAAGACAGCCCCAGGCTGCAAAGCCTGAAGGACAACAGGGTCCTAATGCGCTCTCTCGCCGTGCATACGCCGGCGACCAAGCGCAGGCCTTTCGTCCCCGGCCACACCACCATACTCTGTGCCTAGCCACAGATAGGACTTTGGCAGACGGCGCGGCTGAGGTGGTCGCAGACGACCATCAGGCCCCCTAGAGGGCCAAGATCAAGGTCACTCGCGATCAGCACCGGGACCAAAGACGAACTGTCAACGGTGCGCCCGAGGGCGGCGTACCAGTTACAGGCCGGGATCCCACTCCTAGTTCCTCCTGGTGTGGTCCCACTTAACTTCAGATTGCTGGGTCCTACACACGGTGGAGTATGGGCACCACCTCCAATTTGTTCCAAACCTGTCCTTCAGGGACCCCTCTCATGAGCAATTCCTCTTACAAGAGGTGCAGACGCCGATGGACAAAAGGGGCAAGGGGTTTTACTCCCATTATTCCCTAATCCCCAACTCGAATGGAGGTCTCAGACCTATCCTAAAAGCAGCAGAGAATCCTGTGGCACCTTATAGGCTAACAGACGTTTTGGAGCATGAGCTTTCGTGGGTGAATACCCACTTCGTCAGATGCATGTAGTGGAAATTTCCAGGGGCAGGTATATATATGCTAGCAAGCAAGCTAGAGATAACAAGGTTAGTTCAATCAGGGAGGATGAGGCCCTGTTCTAGCACTTGAGTGTGAAGCCAAAAGAGGAGAACTGGTTTCTGTAGTATTAGCATAGCCATTTCGAGCTTCTTTTCAATCCTGAGCTGATGGTGTCAAAATTTGCAGATGAACTGCGAACTCAGCAGTTTCTCTTTGAAGTCTCGTCCTGAAGTTTTTTTGGCTGGCAGGATGGCCACCCTAAGGTCTGCTATATGTGCGCCAGGGAGGTTGAAGGCTCTCCTACAGGTTTTTGTATATTGGCCATCCTAATAGTCTTGATTTGTGTCCATTTATTATCTTTTCCGTAAAGACTGCTCAGTTTGGGCCAATGTTACATAAGGCAGAGGGGCATTGCTGCGGCATATATGTCGTATATTACATTGGTGGATATGCAGGTGAATGAACGCTGTATTGTGTGCCCGCTGATCTGCGTTAGGTCGCTGTGATGCTGTCGCTGGTGTAGATATGTGGGCAGAGAGTGGCATCAGCGTTTGTTGGCATGGATTTGGTCCTGCGGAAAATAAGAGCTGAGTTAACTTGGTGTGGTGTGCAGTTGCTGGTGAGAATACGTTTTCAGGTTGGCAGGTTGTCTATGGGCGAGGGACTGCCTGCCACCAAGGCCTGTGAAAGTGTGGGATCATTGTCGCAGGATGGGTTTTCAGATCCTGATGGTGCGTTGACGGGTTTTTAGTGGGGGCATGTATGTGATGGCCAGTGGGAGTCCTGTTGCAGTTGCTTTCTTTGGTATTGTCTTGCAGTAGGAAGGCTTCTGTGGTACACGTCTGGCTCTGTTGATCCTGTTTCCTAATTTCCTCGGTGCGGGTATTGTTAGTTTTTGAGAATGCTTGGTCGGAGATTTTGTAGGATGTTGGTCTCTGTCTGAGGGGTAGACAGATTACGGTTGCTAACCTCAGTGCTTGGGCTGTAGCAAATGGATCGTGTGGATGTGTCCGGGATGGAACTGGGGAAGCATGAAGGTAGGAAGCGTCGGTTAGGTTTTCGATATAGGGTGTTGTTAATAGTGACCATCCCTTATTTGCACCTGTGGTGCCTAGAAAAGTGGACCTCCCATGTAGATTGGTCCACGCTGAGGTTGATGGTGGGGTGGAAGCTGTTGAAATCGTGGTGGATAATTTTCCAGAGTCTCCTTTCCATGGGTCCAGATGATGCCATTGGATGTCATCAATGTAGCATTAGGTAGAGAAGGGCGGATGCCCCAAATGAGTGTTGATAGAGGCTGAGGAGCGTTCTTCCAGGTCAGCCATAAAAATTATTGGCATATTGTGGGGCATGGCGGTGCCGCATAGCTAGTGCCACTGATCTGGGAGAATAATATATGTCATAAATTTGAAATAGTTGTCGTGAGAGTATAAAGGCACACAGCTCAGCAGCTGTTCAGGATACTGTCCTGACAGCTGTATTCCAATTCTCCACCAAGCATTCTCAAAACTACAATTTAGCCCGCACGAGGAAATTAGGAAAAGATCAACAGAGCCAGACGTATACCCAGAAAGCCTCCTACTGCAAGACAAACCAAGAAAGCAACCAACAGGACTCCCCTGCGCCCATCACATACAGCCCCAGCTAAAACCTCTCAACGCGTCAATCAGGGATCTAGCACGCATCCTGGACAATGATCCCACACTTTCACGAGCCTTGTGGTAGGCAGGCCAATCCTCGCCCAAGACAACCTGCCAACCTTGAAACGTATTCTTCACAGCAACTGCACACCAACACCATAGTAACTCCAGCTCAGGACCAATCCATGCAAAAACCTCGATGGCCAACTTGCCCACAAATCTTACACCAGCGACACCACCACAGGACCTAACAAGCATCAGGCCACAAACCAATCACAGGTTCATTTCACCTCACATCCACCAATGTAAAGATATGCCATCAGTATGCCAGCCAATGCCCCTCTGCTATGTACATCGGCCAAACTGGACAGTCTCTACGGAAAAGAATAAATGGACACAATCAGACATAGGAATGGCAATATACAAAAACCTGTAGGAGAAACTTCAACCTCCCTGCCACACTAAGCAGACCTTAGGTGGCCATCCTGCAGCAAAAAAAACTTCAGGACCAGACTTTCAAAGATGCTGAGCTCCAGTTCATCTGCAAATTTTGTTCAATCCTGAGCTGATGGTGTCAAAGACTGCGATGGCTTGCAAACTACAGACCAGTTTCTCCTCTTTGGTTTTCACATCTCAGCTGCCTAGAACAGGGCCTCATCCTCCCTGATTGAGCTAACTCATTATCTCTAGCTTGCTGCAGCATATATATATACTGCCCTGGAATTTCCACTACATGCATCTGACGAAGTGGGTATTCACCCACGAAAGCTCATGCTCCAAAACGTCTGTAGTCTACAAAGGTGCCACAGGATTCTCTGCTGCTTTTACAGATCCAGAACTAACACGGCTACCCCTCTGATACTTGAGACCTGTCCTAGACTTGCGAGGACTCAACCAGTTTATGATAAGTGAAGTTCCGCATGTATCCCTGGGAACCTCATTCCGTCCTTGGATCCTGGAGACTGGTATGCCACCCTCGATATGAAGGATGCGTACATTCACATGGCCCTCTTCCCTTGCACAAGGATACCTCCGCTTTCTAGCCAACTGTCATACTTCCAGTTTACGCGTCCTGCTGTTGGCCTTTCTACAGCCCCATGTGGTATTGCACAAGTGTATGGTCATAGTCGCCACCTTACCTCTGCCGACGTCAGATATGCTTTTTCTGTATCTGGCAGATTGGCTTATCCGAGGAGACTCCGAGACACAATCACTCAGCATTGGGCATCGTCAAGGACCTATTCACACGTTTAGGTCTGACGATCACTACAGAAAATCCACTCTGGTTCCCACGCAGAGGTTAGACTTCCTAGGACTATCCTGGACTCCGATTAGCCGGAGCCTGCTTACCACAGCCGCGGTTTCAGGCGATGGCAACAATCATCTGAGGTCTGCAGACTTTTCCAACGACCTCGGCTCACATTGTCTCGGTCTCCTGGGTCCCATGGCTGCCTGCAGTTTGCTAACCAACAACGACAAGCTCCGCCTCTGTCTTCTCCAAGTTTGGCTCAACTCGGCATACAGCCCGGACAGGGACCCAATGGTCACGATAGTCACCATTCCCTTGAGCACCTAGCTTCCCTAGAATGGTGGCTAACTCCCTCCCTGGTGTGGGCAGGATGCCGTTCCATCCGCCCCAGCCCTCACTGTCCTGACGACAGACGCGTCATCTCTTGGCTGGGTGCTCACTTCGGTCACATTCGAGCTTAAGGCCTTTGGTCTTCTCAGGAGCTGGCATTCCACATCAAGTCCAAAAATGAGAACGTCCGCCTGGCGTGCCAGGGGTTCCAGCAGCAGCTGCGAGACCGTGGTGTCGCAGTGTTTACAGCCAACACAACGGCCTGTGCTACATAAACAACCAGGGAGGGACATGATCCTCTCCCTTTTGTCAAGGAGGCCTCCATCCTGGGACTTTTGCATAGACCACTCGATAAATCTGGTATGCCCTTCTCCCAGGCGTTCAGAATGCTTGGTGCTTCGACTCAGCAGGTCTTTCGTGTCTCACGAGGTCGCTCTGTCCCGATGTGATTGCATTCTGTTTTCCAGAAGTGGGGACTTTTCCCACATAGACCTGTCGCTTACCGCAAGAACAGGAAATGCCAGATGTCTTTTGCTCCTCCAAGGTCTCTCCCCAGATCGATCTCGGACGCTTTCCTGATGCCGTGGAAGGGCCACTCCTTTATGCCTTCCACCATTCACTCGTGTTCATTGATGATCTCTGCTCACAAACTCAGCAGGGGCAGAGCGCGCTATCTACAGATCTGCTACTCCCGCGTGGTCGCCGGCAGCACTGATAACCACATAGCCTATTGACAGGTCGAGCAAAACCAATTACCTGCCACTCCACCCAGACCTCATAACTCAGGACCATGGCAGACTTCGCCACCCAGACCTGCAGTTTTTTCACCTCACGGCTGTGGCTGCTGCGTGACTAAACTGGGGTAGCAGGAAGCCTCCCACCTGGCCAACATACCTGGCCGAGTGGAAGCGTTTCTCCTACAGGTGCAAAACGCTTGATCTTACTCCTACTGAGGTCTCGATCCCCTCTATTTTGGGCTACCTCTGGCCTACAACAGCAGGGCCTAGCGGTGTCATTGCTGAGGGTACATTTGGCAGCCATCTCTACTTTTCACCCAGGCTAAGGTGGTCATTCCGTGTTCTCACACTCTATGGTTTCAAGGTTCCTCAAGGGCTTGGAGTGCTTACACCCTCAAGTATGCCACCCAGCCCCAACCTGGGACCTCAACCTGGTTTTAATCAGACTTACGTCTCCCCCATTCGAGCCGTTAGGGACCCAATTGCTGCTACACCTGTCTTGGAAGACTGCTTTCCTCATAGCCATTACATTGGCCAGACGAGTCTCCGAGCTCAGGGCTCTTATGGTGGTTCCGCCATACACTATGTTTCACAAAGACAAGGTGCAGTTACGACCACACCCGGCTTTCCTCCCTAAGGTGGTTTCGGCCTTTCACGTTACCTACACTCAACGCAATGGAGGCAACAATTGCACTCCCTGGATGTCTGTAGAGCACTCGAATTTATATTGAGCAGACAAAACCATTTCGTAGAACGCCCCAACTCTCTGTTGCGGCTGCAGACCGAAGGAAACGCCTACCTGTTTCCTCTCAGAGGATCTCATCTTGGGTGATGGCGTGCATCCGCACTTGTTATGATTTGGCTCATATTTCCCCAAGCCACATCACCATGCATTCTACCAGGGCTCAGGCTTCATCTGCTGCCTTGCTGGCTCCTGTACCTACCCATGAGATCTGTCGCGCAGCTCCATGGTCCTCGGTCCATACCTTTGCTTCGCATTATGCGCTGGTTCAACAGTCAAGAGATGCTGCAGCCTCTGGCTCAGCAGTTTTACATTCTGCCACATTTCACTCTGACTCCACCGCCTACGTAAGGCTTGGGAATCACTTAACTGGAATGGATATGAGCAAGCACTCGAAGAAGAAAAGACAGTTACTCACCTTTGTAACTGTTGTTCTTCGAGATGTTTTGCTCATATCCATTCCAAACCCACCCTCCTTCCCCATTGTCGGAGTAGCCGGCAAGAAGGAACTGAAGGGTGGCTGGGTTGGCAGGGGTATATATCCGGCGCCATAGTGGTGCCACTCCAGGGGGTGCCCAGCTGATTCACCGAGTGTTGCTAGGGTAAAAATCTTCCAACGAACGTGCATGCAGCATGCGCACACCTAACTGGAATGGATATGAGCAACACATCTTGAAGAACACCACTTACAAAGGTGAGTAACCGTCTTTTCTGTGACGTACCCTTTAATGTCATGCTGCCAACTGAAATAACTCTAGCACTAAACACCTCTACGGAGATCCTCAATGGGCTGCACAATGAGACTTCACAAGAGACTTGGAATTTGGAACCAGTTTTTCTTAGACTATTAACAGAATTGCGACTGCTCAGAAATCTTAACTGCTAAGTGTTGTTAACATCTTTAGAATTCCCGGTAACAATCCTTCTTAGTTTTTTTTTCATCTAACTCAAGTTTAACACTAACTTTTGAGTTCCTGGGAAATCACGAGTTATGGCTGAGGTTTGGAAATCTAGAGGAAATTTGGTATCATATATGCAGGTACACATTTTTCATTACTTATCTATGGACTACACAGGTTAGCAGGAAAAAAATGTTAACTTGATGGGCTCAATTCTAATCTTTGTGACACACTCTTTCTGTACTAATATGTCTTACTTAATTAACATGCTAAGGAATTTTTGGATGTAAAAGAAAAATCTAAGAAAAGGAATGACCAAGATGAATAATGATCTATGGTAGTTTGTGAAAACATGAATGAGCTGGAGAAGAATACATAGGTGATACTATACTATTCGGAATACTCCCTTCTCTCACTGCAGTAGTGTACAGTGTGTACAATGACCAGATATAGGTGTATGGATAATAAGGCCCATTATTGATGTGACAGTTATCAGTTCATTTGGCAACATTACCTTATGCTAGCCATTTGCAGCATTAGTAAATTGGTGTTCATTTTTCTCATAACATGTTCCACCCCTCACAAATATTGTGTATTATAAATCTGAGAGGTTTAAAAAAATTTTAGTAGCCAGAAATACCCCCAAACTACATATCCTTGGTGTATAATTCAAGTTATGCCACTCAGTGGTCTATTTAACATAAATTTGGGGATGAAATATTATTGCAGTGAAGACAATGTTGAGAATACAGTAAATAAAAAGTTTAAATGAACTGTACCAACCAGTTTAGAACTGACATAAAATTTCCAAACCAAAAAACATACAGTATATATCTGGATTGAGACCAAAATACCTTCCCCTCCAAAGTGGTTCAGGCCAGACAGACACGATATTCTATAGAGCAACAGATCATGTGATTAAAGAGATCAAACAAACATATGGTGTATCATTAACAAAATGCCAGACTGCATTTCATAGTGCTCTTTTGTGATTAGTAGCCCATCCAATTTGCTTTAAAAAAAACAAAACAAAAAACAAAAAAAAACACAGCCACAAGGACAAAGGTTCATTCTGTTCAAAATATACCCAATAATCAAAAAAAGAACAAATGAAACCATTTTTGTATAGCAATGCCAGAGCTACCCATCACTGAAATATAACTGCAAAGAACCTAGTGTAAACCTCTACACTTCGTAATACACTATGAGAAAGAGTTTAGACAAGTATTGTGCCTGATTCCCCCACCCCCTAGTTCTGCTGATGTCCTTCAATCCTGACTCCCAGACTCCCCAGACACATACCTTTACCAATGCCCCTCTATCTAGGTTCCGTATTTTAGCCCACACAACTTGACCAATGCCCTTCAATCCTAAATCACAGCCCCCTGCTATTCCAGTCTTGGGGCTCTTCTGCATTCTGCCAATACCTGTTAATCCCCATCTGCAGCCCTTTCGGATAACCCAGTCCATGGACTCTGTTGAGCAGACTGCCATTCAAACTAGGCTGTGGGGTGATCTGGATTAATGTACTTTAGACACAAGGATAAGACACCCCCCCCTTTCATCTAAAACTTTTGCCTAGAACAAATGGCTGCTGCTGGCTGGATAGCTGTGGCCTTTTAAGGGCTGCTCTGACTTGAAGGCTGGGGCATCAATGGGTTTGGAGACTGCTCAGGTTGAAGGGAAGATGGCATTTGGAGAATTTTGGAGTACTTTATGGCCAGCTGGTTGGCACCTGATTTTGAGTGAAGATCAGACAGATGAGTGTCTTGGCTGGCAGCTCAACAGGAGGAGAGTGGAAAATCCTGGATAACCTAGGCAGTAATTCAAAGAAGGGGAAGACCCTATTCTTGGAACATTTA
Organism: Chelonoidis abingdonii; assembly: GCF_003597395.2. NCBI lineage: Eukaryota > Metazoa > Chordata > Testudines > Testudinidae > Chelonoidis > Chelonoidis abingdonii. The sequence continues at coordinate 131,848 of NC_133791.1, read as the reverse complement.
GGGGTATTATGACAGAGACTCATTTGTGGTTCACTACTCTGACAACAATTCTTGTCAGGTCTGACATACTCCTTACACTCAAAAAGTTGCATGTAATACATCATTGGAAAACTAATAGCTCACTGATCATTAATATTCTTATGTGCTGTATATATGTAGTGTGTACAAAGAATTATGTTCTTAAAATGTGTTTGGCAAGCAATGCATCAGCACAATCTGCTTTGACAAAGGAATGAGTTTTTGCTCGTCTGACCAGTCTGGTCAACAGACAGAAACAGTAAAGGTACATTTACATGAAAGGTAAACAAAACCATCAGACTGGTAACTGGGGGAGATAGCCTCTTAACTGTAAAGGCAGAGGGCAGAACTTCAAATGATAAGCAATTGAAGCAACATTGCCATATAGATGTGTATCAAGTATGGTCTTTTATGAAAGCTAATGACACAGTGCTGACTGAGATATTGTGAAATGTCTGCATTAACGCTATAGGAGGAATTATGGCTACTCACTGATATTACGCTTTAAAGGCTGACCATACACATGGAGAAACAGGTTCTCTCTCAGACAGGAGAGAGGGCAGCTATCTACCTGTCTCCAGTGTAAATTGATCCATGTGGAATCAAAACAATGGAAGCCCAATTTTCATATGAATCAGCAAGGAAATTAAGGTCCATAGGAAAGGAAGAACAGCAGGAAGCTTTCCTCCCTCTTGAAACAGAGACAATGAACATTGGAGCGATATCAAAGAGGCAAAAAGACAATGAAAGGTGCAAGAACTTGTGAAATCACAGAACTTTTGATCTTTCAACCCAGGGGATTGAAGTCTCTGGATACTCTAGAGTTTAGGTGTGAAATCTTCTTGGCAAAGATTGTAACTTGCTGAAATTATGTTTTAGTCTTAGAAGCATAGTTACTTTTGTTTGCTTGTAATCCTTTTTATCTTTATTCCTTATACTTGATATCACTTAATCTTATGTCCTTTTGTTAAATACACTTGTTTTACTTTTACCATAAACCAATTCAGTGCTGTAATTTAAATGTGTTTGTCAAACCCCAGTTTAAATAGACTATACACTGTAGCTCATTAGTTTAAGGGGCAACAAACTGAACTTCTGTGAGTGTTCCAGGAGAGGGCTCAAGGAGCCATCTCTGGGACACTCGGGAGTTGGGGTTCACTCTTTGTTACCTGCAAGGCAAGGTTTGGATGGGTAGAGTCCTGAAGAGTTTACTGACAAGGCAGACAAGTTGGTGTGGCAGGGAGCTGCTACACAGCAAAACTCTTATTTGCTGAGGCTGAGAATAGCTCACAATTCTGGGAACCTCAGCAGATTGTCACATGGGCAGATGGTTTTGGAGAAATTCAGGACTCTGAAAATATTGGGGTCACTCTGAAAAAGTAACCGGGTGGTGAAAGCCAGGGTGTGACCTGCATGCTTGTTTTCTGGCTGTTATTGCTGAGCCACAACAGCACAGTATATTTAAGGCACCCAGAGTTGCAAGGTAAGGGAGCGACAGAACTCCTTACTAGTCTGGGTTGACCCCCAAAGTGTCACAGATATATCACACCAGGAGGCCTGAAGACACTTGTGAATCTTTAACGCTCAAAGTTTAGGAGATTCAGAGAAAAAAATCGTGTGGAAAAATGGTATATTGCGTGTTGTGATCCTACATACAACCTTTCCAAAAGGGGCAGCATGATCAAATGAAACGTAGCTTCAATATCTCAATCGAGAAGGGGAGAAAGTGAAGTGCAGACTGTATTCAGAGTTGTTCTAGCACAGAAAGCAGCATGCGTTGTTCCAGTCACATTGAGGTGTCAGAAGATCTTTGAGGGTATGTCTACACTGGCAAGTTTCTGCACCCCAAATTATACTACTTTTATTAAAATGCTGGAATTAAACCGCTGTTACATGTCAACACTGTGATCCTTCTGATGTTGGAGCACAGCCAAATTAGCAGACTCTTGCAATGGCAAAGACAGCAGTGCATTGTGGTAGCTATTCCACTGTGCAACTGGCCACAGGATGCTTTGGGAAGGGTTTGCAATGGGTCATGGGGCAGGCACAGTGTCACATGATGCAGGTTTCCCAATCCTGTTGTTCCATGGGCATTCTACTACAATGACAGCTGCTTTTCAACTGAAGAGGGGGCAGAGGGAAGAGAGAGTGTGTGATGGGGAGTGTATGGGTGGGAGAGAGACTGTGTGTTTTGGGGGACAGAGTGTGTGTCAGCATGCTGTCTTGTAAGTTCAGTCAGCATCAGGAAGAAGCCAGTCCTGAGGTAGGGGGCGGGAGAAACCCCAACATCAGTCCTTGCCTCCCTCCTTGGGCTCTCTGCACAGCACTCTCTCTTACACACACATTCACACACACCCCTACACCTGCCTCTGTGTTCAACAGCATGACCATTCTACATGAATGGTTTGCTGTGTATCCCAGAGCAGATCAGCACAGCACCCAACAGCTGTCAGAAAAGGTGCTGTGACAGGGCAGGGGTGAAACCCCTTGAATGCCCTGATAAAATGCTGGCTAAGCCCTGCTGTCAGGCAGAGAGGCCAGGGGCAGAGGTGCAAAGCAGCCAGCAGGGAGCCCAGCTGCAGGCCCTAACCAGGGCTGGCTCACTGCAATAGACTGAGCTAAGCAGTGACAGCTGGGCTGAAGGCTGGGTGGGCTATAAAAGCCCTGAACCAAACTCAGTCAGGAGGCTACAGCTGTGTCTCCCCACCACAGGAAGGGAGCCTCAAGGGCCAAGAGACCCTGGAACAGGTTGGAAAGGAGATAACTATTGGGGGATAAAGGGGACTGCACGGTGGCACTAAACTAAAGAACAAGGGTGAAACACCAGAAGAAGGTATGAGAACTCTTATTTTATCAGCCTCAGCACAGGGCGAGAAGGTGGAAACCTGTGCAGACCCTGTGACAGGTGCTTTGAAAGGGAAGAGGTGCATGTCTTCAGGGCAGCTGAGTTCAAAACAATGACCAGAGCGCTCACTTGAGGCATTATGGGACAGCTCCAGAGGCCAATTACAGCACAGAAAGCAATCAAGTGTTCACATTGATAATAGAGTGCTGGAGCCTCTACACAAAATAGCCTTACGATTGTCGTCTAGGTGGTTTTTTGCAGCGCTGCAACTGAAAAGTTTCTGCACATAAAGTGGCTTGGCAGTGTGTACACGTCTGCAGTTTGAGTGCAAAAAGCTGCTTTACTGCACAGAAACTTGCTGGTGTAGATAAGCCCTGAATAGCAAAGGTGCTGCTATGTGAGACTGCAGCTTGCTGGCAATACCAGTGCTTCTCCATCAGACACCACTAGCTGTCTTACCTTCCCTTGCTGTTAGTTGGCACATAGCACCCTATTTCTTGCTGACTCCAAACTGTAAGGTATTTTCCGATCCTTCCTCACTAACTAAAATATCTAACTAGAGAAGCAGGGATTTTCTAAGGCACTTGGCAGATTGCATTGTTTTGGATTAGAAGATATTTTTCTATTGAGCAGCATGTATCAAAGCTTCAAATGAAGTGCCTGCCCCAGAAATGTTGTGAGTGACTTAACAGCATTAATCATAAGCTGCAGAACCAGGAAAGCAGGGGTGGCAACATGATTATTATATGAATAACTTCCTACCCAGCAGCAGGTCAACCTAGTGAGCAGCTGCAGCTCAGAGCAAAAGCTTGTTAACTTTCCAGCCAGCAAATAGCTCTGAAAGTGGAACATATAATGAAAGGCTTAATTTCATCAGCCTATTGTACTGTATGTGTGAAATCTGGTATTCAATTTCAAGTAATTATCAGTGTTTCAGTTTCCTGGAGCCTTCTGTTTACATATTTGTGTTAGGTCAGCTAACTTGTTTCATAAATACTGGAAATACCTTATGAATCTCAAGAGTTTGTAACATTAACGCAGAGTTTAAATACTATTAAATCTCAGGAAATGTGATGCTTTACAATAAACTTCAGATTTGTAACTTTATTATATAGAGCTAAGATTCAATAATTCTCCCTTTCAGTCTTAACCAAAGAGTTTGTGACCAGGTGTCAAGACGCACACAGTTCCCTTACAGACACAAGGTTTCCTTCAACAGTGGCAATAAAAAAAAGTTATAATAGATGCTCCTAACTGGAGAGGGGGGGAAAGGGGAAAGAGAGGGAAGTCTGGTTCCTCTAGCATTTAAAGCCCCTCATGAACTTGCAGCCTCATTAGTAAGGGGTTACTAATTACTATTTACTGAAGTAAATGTTACTGAGTGGGTAAAGGATCAGTTCTTGCTCTGCAGCTGCAAAAACTGAAGTCTAAGGGATCAGTTTGTTTTGAGGTTAGAGAAGAAAAATCATCAAAAAAGTGAAATATTTAAACAATGAGTGGACTCCCTGGATATATATATATAAAAAAAAAAAAAAAAAATCAACCCAGGGAGGGAACATGAAACAAAATTTCACAGGCCTTGCTTTGAGCCCAGAACACACATTTCTACACAGTGTGAGGAGGAAATTAGAGACTATAAAGATGTTTAAATATACAAAAAATATCTTCTGCTGCAGTATAATGGCTACCAAGTGACCGCCTTTATTTACCTCATTCAAATACCTTCCTAAAACTGACTCCTAGAGACTACCCAGTAATAAAGCATCAAACACAGAACTTACTTTTAAAAATAATTCACTGCTGCATGAGTTTTGCCCTTCACCAGTGTCCCTTGTATGTAGGACTGTATTGTCTGTGTTTTAGATTAAGCTCCTTAGGGCCAGGACTCCAGATTTCTGAACAAAAATAAATAATGGCACTCCCTGCTGCAATGCAAGACAATGACTGACAGAGAATCTACAAAGCTAAAGCCTTAGCTGTGAAGTGGTTAAAAATGGCCAGAACGTGTTATGCAGAACATGATAGGGCTTGTGTGTCAGAAAAATTAGGGCAAAATTTAGAGATGGAGCCAATAATTAGAAATTCTTGTTCAGCTCCAGAAAAGTGATTATTGATTGAACTGGGTGAATTTTAATGAACAAAACAGAGAACAGCAAGTTGTTTGACAGCAGCCTTGAATTTTGAAAGGATGATAGGTTCTATACTGACCTGAAAGAAACTGAACATCTATGCAATAGAAATTTGGGGAGTGTATTTTTTAGCCTTGGCTAAGACAATTAATTATTGTCACTTCCCTCTCCCACCCAAAAAATCCGTCAAAATCACACATCAAAGGCAATTCATAGTAGATCCATAACAGAGGCAAATCATGACTCCATGGAGTCAATTGCCCTAGAAACTGTGCTGTATGTGACCTTTATGAGAAAATTCTCAGAAGTTTCACAACAAAACTGCAAATAGAAACTCTCTGTAACCTATTTACTAACCAGGGGCATAGATTAGATGTGAACTGATGAGAGATGTCAGAATATTTACCTTAGCAAATATGGCACAAGTTTTCTGCACAAATTCAGCGTGGTTAGTTCAGGTGACTTTGGCCTGCTGAAATTTTACATCACTGTTTCTTCTCCATGGATAGCATGATGAAATCTCAAAGAATGAGGCAGGAGCTGTTTACATGGGAGAGCATGAAGAATTTTGCTATAGTTTCATAATACATACACAATGACAGTTGTCAACATTCATCTCTAGTGCAAATTCATTGACATGAACGGATGAATTTGGCGCTAAGGGTCAAATTCATGATACCAGAATCTTCTCTTTGTTCTGATATTGACTCGAGTTGAAGTAGAGAGAATCCGGTAGGGTGCCAATGGTATAGTAGAAGGCATGTACAGGGGAAAGATATCCTCAGTCAAAGCTGAGATACAGAGACCAGGGTTGAGGCATTTACTAAGACCCTAACAGACAAAGTTTTATAGACAATTACTGTTTTAAACAGTGAGCTGCAAGAATCAGACTTAGACCCTGAGTAATGACCCTACAAATTACAAAATCAGCCAGCCAGACACCTACAGAGAGACTCCTTCCCCCCCCATCTTTATTATTATGGGATGCACACTCTTAGTCTTCTCCAAAAAACCCTCTCAAACAAGGAGATTTTGCAGCACACCTAGAAGGTCACCAAATTCAGGCTACTTTGAACCAAGGGAGGGGAACCATTTTCAGAGTCTGAGCCTTTCTATAGTGAGGGGGATACAGCTCAGGCACCTCTAATGACTGCAGGCTGTAGCAATATGGCATAAGGATAGGCGATCACTTCATTCAATTGCATATAAAGAGTGTTAAAGCTTATCGGAAATGCTATTTAGAGCCAATTATAACCTGACTGATTTTCAACTTCATCTAGGCATTCTAAAATACAGTGCTTTGTCTTCCATGATGGAGATTTTGAACATAAACATAACATAAGAACGGCCGTATCGGGTCAGACCAAAGGTCCGTCTAGCCGAGTATCTGTCTACTGACAGTGGCCAATGCCAGGTGCCTCAGAGGGAGTGAAGCGAACAGGCAATGATCAAGTGATCTCTCTCCTGCCATCCATCTCCATCCTCTGATGAACAGAGGCTAGGGACACCATTCTTTACCCTTCTGGGCTAATAGCCATTTATGGACTTAGCCACCATGATTTATCCAGTTCCTTAAACATTGTATAGTCCCAGCCTTCACAACCTCCTCAGGTAAGGAGTTCCACAAGTTGACTGTGCGCTGTGTGAAGAAGACTCCTTTATTTGTTTAAACTGCTACCTATTTATTTCATTTGGTGACCCCTAGTTCTTCTATTATGGAAAAGAAAATAACTTTTCCTTATCACTTCTCCAAACATACTTATATTTTATAATCACCTCTATATATCCACCCTAGTCTCCCTCTTTCCAGCTGAGGAGTAATCTTTATAATATGGGACCCTCTCCAAACTCCTAAACATTTTAGTTGCCTTTTTTGAACTTTTCTAGTGCTGAGATAATAATCTTTTTTGAGGTGCAGGAGACCAACATCTGTACACAGTATTCGAAGATGTGGGCATACATATTTATATAAGGGTAATAATATATTCTCAGTCTTATTCTCTAATCCATCTTTTAATGATCCTAACATCTGTTTGCTTTTTTGACCCACCTCTGCAACACTGCGTGGACAATCTTCAGAGAAACTATCCATGTGACGCCAAAGATCTTTTTCCTACCGTTGTAGTAGATTAGCCCATCATATTGTATGTTATTTTGGGGTTATTTTTCCCAATGTGCATTACTTTACATGTATCCACATTAAATTCATTTGCCCGTTTGGTGCCGCAGTCAAAACTTAGTTTGGTGAGATCTTTTTGAAGTTCTTCAACAATTGCTTTAGTCCTTAACTATCTTGAGTAGTTTAGTATCATCTGCAAACTTTGGCCACCTCACTACTTTAACCCCCTTTCTCCAGAATCATTTAATGAATAAATGAATAAGATTGGTCCAGACTGACGCCTTGGGGAACAGCCTCTAAATTACCGTCCTGCCATTCTGGAGAAATTTACCTTATTCCTACCCTTTTTCCCTGTCCTTAGCCACTTCTCAATCCATGAAAGGACCTTCCCTTTTATCCCAATGACAAGCTTATTTAACGTAAGCCTTTGGTGAGGGACCTGTCCAAAGGCTTTCAGGAAAATCTAAGTACACTATGTCCGCTGGATCCCCCTTGTCCACATGTTTGTTGACCCCTTCAAAGAACTCTAATAGATTAGTAAGACATGATTTCCCTTTACAGAAACCATGTTGACTATTGCTTGCAGTTTATGTTTTTCTATGTGTCTGACAATTTTATTCTTAAATATTGTTTCGACTAATTTGCTTTCTTGTTCGTATCTGGGAAATTCATGGATCTGAATATCATCCTCATTCATCTAAAAATCTTCAAAATAAGTGTTTCCCAAGTCATTCCTTTAAACAGGATTCTAAATTTATTAAAGGGAAATTGAGACAAGGCCTGCTTACATTTTTTCGTGCTGCCTTGCAGTGCTAATTAACTCATAGGACAACTGTGGGAGGCTTTGCCTTTTGGCGCACACACAAAAAATAAAATAAAAAAAAAATCTCTTGTGAGAGGAAGTGGCAGGCCTTCTCTCATAGAGCCCATTGGCTGCAGACACAGTCTATGCAGACCACATTGTTACCCAATGGGAACACAGACAATAGCACAACATTATTATACGTACTTTAAAGCGTATTAATGCTTTACTGTTTTATTTTTGTATAGCTTCTCCCATATTATTCAGAAAACTAAAAGCCAGATTCCAAGGGATATCTAACCTTGCCCTATAGGGTCATAATTTGACATTCTTAAGGCTGTTGAGCTCTTACACTAATCTGTGCAAAGCTATTCACACACAAATATAGTTTATATTTTTGACATTTGGGGGATAAGCCAAACATTCTGGCTTTTACTTTTTATTATGTTTTCCCAAAACACTTAGGCATCTCACTCTTTCTCCTTGCAGTGAAAACTACATCCTGAATACTTCTGTGTGATACTGATTCCACTAAATCTAAAAGATTACTCTGATCTAACCAGTGGAACTGAAAATAGAATTTGTATGAAGCACAAAGCCATAGATTGAAGGCAATTGTGCTGATGGGATTGTAGGAGACAGGTGACTAGTAAGATAAAGCAAAACTCACTCGCTGCCATTGACCTCATTGGATTTAGCGCAGTTATACTTCTAGAGAGCAAATTGTTTTCATTTTCTTTTTTTAAAAGAGCCTAACAGTGCCAGTTCTAAACATGATGAACAGGACTTCATAGCAAGATCATGTGTTCTTTCTCGATATCTGACCAGTTTTTCTTTGGCATTCACATAATGTGAATAAAAATTTTCTGGTTTGATCTCTGTCAGCTGTTTCTCCCTTCAAACCAAACTACCCTATCATGGATCAACTGTAGGTCAGTAGTATGATTAGGATGACCAGGTAGCAGGAGAGAAAAATTGGAACAGTGGGTAGAAGGAGTAATAGGAGCCCATATAAAAAAAAAGCCCCAAATATCAGGACTGTCCCTATAAAATCGAGACATCTGGTCACCTAACATACGATGAACCACCCTTCAACCATGATTATGTGTTTCTGGGAGGGTAATAATGGTAAATAATGTTGTAAGACCCCAACCTAAAATAACTTTCTTCCTGATCCTGTTGCAGCCCTCAGTGGTGACAGGACAGCATAGACTTACTTGAATGAGACACATTTTAGGAACAGAGTTCAGGAACACACTCCCATACAGCCTTCATTGTTTCCTCTCCTTATCTTCTTGGCCAGAAGGAAGCTGCTGGGATGAAAGTCAGATGAGTAGGCACCAGCTGTGTCTGAAGCTGTTGCTGTTATGCTCCAATGGGTCAGGTTGTCAGTGATGTTATGTAAATGACACAATTAGCCCATGTCTCTCCAGAGTGAAGTGACTTGTCTGAGGCCCACTTACTTTACAGCATATAAGCCTGAGGCAGGCAGTGACCTATTCTGTTATCCAGCTTGTCAATTTCACTGACAGACATGAGCTTGTGCTTTTCTAACCTATTCATTCTGAGTTAAGACACAGACATATCGAACCAAAGAAAAAAGTCACATGTGCAATCAAAATATTTTCCTAAGTCTGTCATCTGTTCCTATTTACCAGTGATTTCTAAAACAAAAAGAACTTTTTTTTTTTTTTCTTCAGAGAATGAATCAGTAGTAAATAAGGAATCAGCCTTTTCAGGAAGCTTTTCTCATTTATATACTGGCAGTTTTCCTAAAAACAAACAAACAAACAAAACCCACTTTCATTTATAAGCAAATCCCTTGCTGCCAGAAAGGGATTTCCCCCCCCCACACACAGTAAAATTTCTTCCCCCCCCCCCCACCCCCAGATGAATTTCCCAAAAACTGATACTTCTGTAGAAACTAATCAGAGAACTCATTTCCTAACACAGTTTCTGCACATGCTAACCAAAGGCTCTTATGCAAAGTAAGCTGCCACGAGAGAAGGTCCTCTCATGGATTGGTAACTGGTTAAAAGATAGGAAACAAAGGGTAGGTAAATGGTCAGTTTT